>NC_142520.1:24844314-25059314 GCF_964205215.1 Stylophora pistillata
ATATTGGTGATTCTAGCTAGCTCGTATTCAGTTCATTGACTCGCCAAGCACTTCGCCCTTCGTAAGTAACTTTGGGAGTTTAACACAACAGGTACCATCGTGATCAGACTTTGTAGCCTTTGCAAGTGCCTGTTCCAATTTTCTCTTAGACTATGAAAATACATTCGCTCCGACGAAGGGCTAACGCTCGAAACGTCAGCTTTTGTAATCATTACGGTGGCAAATTTACCATTTCAACTTTGGATACAATGAAATATATGAAGTTCATATATTTTGAACTGCGGTATTAGATACGTATGATGCACGATCCTCGCAGTAGATAGCGCTATTTAAGCAATAGCGAAAATCAGACCTGAAAAAAAAAAAAAAAAAAAATCAGGCCTGTACGGGATTCGAACCACTGACCTCTGCGATACTAGTGCAGCGCTCTACCAATTGAGCTAACAAGCCAACTGGGAGCAGGCCGTTAAGTTGATTCGTAATAAACCCGTTAAAGTGATGAATCAGATACAATGAAATATATGAAGTTCATATATTTTGAACTGCGGTATTAGATACGTATGATGCACGATCCTCGCAGTAGATAGCGCTATTTAAGCAATAGCGAAAATCAGACCTGAAAAAAATCATGTCTGTACGGGATTCGAACCACTGACCTCTGCGATACTAGTGCAGCCCTCTACCAATTGAGCTAACAAGCCAACTGGGAGCAGGCCGTTAAGTTGATTCGTAATAAACCCGTGAAAGTGATGAATCAGATACAATGAAATATATGAAGTTCATATATTTTGAACTGCGGTATTAGATACGTATGATGCACGATCCTCGCAGTAGATAGCGCTATTTAAGCAATAGCGAAAATCAGACCTTAAAAAAATCAGGCCTGAAAAAAATCAGGCCAGTTGGCTTGTTAGCTCAATTGGTAGAGCGCTGCACTAGTATCGCAGAGGTCAGTGGTTCGAATCCCGTACAGGCCTGATTTTTTTCAGGTCTGATTTTCGCTATTGCTTAAATAGCGCTATCTACTGCGAGGATCGTGCATCATACGCATTTCAACTTTGTTGATATATCCAAATTATTTCGTTACTCCCACCGACGCAGCCCCAAACAGTTTCTTTCGAAACTATCAGCCTTTATTCATATGAAAATACAGAACATTTTAGGATCTGTTGAAGTTCATTCATTGGCGCAAATGAGGTGACTCGTAACTTAAGATTCTCTCGTATAGCATGAAATTTGCCTAAATTGTCGGTAGCGTCTCATGTTTGTCTTAATATGATAAATTGGCCCCAAATGTGAACATTATGAACAATGCCTGGGGTGGTTTGGTTAATAGAAATCTACAGCAGCCAGAGACCGAGCTGTCAAATACTCCCGCCATATCAATTTGATTCAGCCAACAAAAAACTACGTCATTCCTGTGGTCAGCTCAACCCATGGAATCGACAGTTCTTTTGTTTACGAGCCTACGGAAAAGAATAACTTCTTACAAGAATACAGAAAAACTATTTCTGTATCATAGCTGTGGCTTGTTCCTCGTACGCCTTCTTCACCATTAGAATTTTACATTCTAGACTTGATACGTTCGCTCAGTTCGTCTTTTTTCTCTCTCTTGAGGACTTCAATTTAGTCTGTACTAAAGAATTTGGAGAACTCTTTTTTCTATAAAACGAAAACCTTCACCTTCGGCTGTCACTGATGTCGATACCACAGTTTGAGCTGAAGAAGTTAAACATCTCAAGGGATACTGCAGATAAAATGCACGAGCCGTCCTCTGACGTTGTCGTTCTAAGCAAATAGCCCGGGGGCAATGGCGCTTTATACTAATGACGTCATGAAATTTTAGACCCCCCGCGTGACTCAGACAAACAAACTCCACTTCTTTGAGAGCTACAAGGGAAATGGCGAGTAGTACGCCTCATTCCCTTACAGTTCTGACCGAAGAGGACAGTGTTCCTGGCTCCAAATTTGAAAGAGAACCGGAAGAATACACTGTAGACCAGCTAAAACGGTGGTTAAAATGTAGGGGCTTAAAATTAAGCGGTAAACGAGAAGATCTTGAACAGCGAGTGAGAGTGTGTGAGGAGCGGGAATTATTACACCCTTGATCCGGCAATCGATCATGGAAAATGGTTTGCTGCCAAAGTTCTTCGAGAAAATTCTGATGTAAAGACAAATTCTGGATCGATATCCATTCCGTGTATTCCGTCGACTGGCTGGCGTGTTTTTCCGTCTCAAAACATTCCTTCGCTCTTCAACTATGGGCACGTGCATTACTACGCGCTAGAATCAATCCAAAATGTTTCCGATCATCCTGAAGACATCGAAGATGGGCTGGGGCACATGACGGATAAACCTTTGAAAAATGGAAGAAAGTACGTGGATTCAGGCTTTGTTCACGATATGATGGACACGGTAAACGGCGATCATTATTTAGTGAGGGCTCACGTTTGGCCGTCGATGAGAGCAGAGTTGCCGCACAATGTTGTTGTTGTTTTGTCTGTGAACAGTGGTGCCGTTCTTCATGCCTCTTGTGATCCTTGCAGGGCTTCGTCTTTAGGTCGTTGTAGTCATGTTGTAGCCGTTTTATTTTGTATCCTTGACCATGTTCAGAAACATGGGACAATGTTGAAAACACCTTGCACAAGCCAAGAATGTTCTTGGAATAAAGGAAAGAAGAGAAACAAAAATCCCAGAAGAGTAAGCGATGCGACATATCCAAGCAAGAGGTCCAAGCAAACTTTGTCCGTCATTGAGTTTGATCCGAGGCCTGCCAGATATAGGGAGGTAAACGAGCAGCATATTAATAAATTTTTGAGAAACATTCAAGCTTTGTCTCAAGCTGAAGATACAGGAGTTTCAATGTGGGAAACTCAGCTACAGTTTACCTACAGTGATTACGTACTTGATTGTGAGAGGAAAGAAATGTTGTTAAAGCAAGTTAAACTATTGTACAATAATTTAAAGCCGGAAGCTCTTATGGAAATGCCTGCAACACAGGAGCAGAGCAAATCCGAGAGATGGTTCTGTGAACGCTGGTGCAGGCTGACAGCGTCCAGGTGTCTCAGTGCTTTTAAAGTTGGGAAGCTTGTTAGTGAGTCCCAGCCAAATGCTGCCATTGAAGCGAATAAGTTTATTACCAACCAGATTTGGGGCCTTGCATCTGATCATTTTCAGACATACTGGATGCGTTATGGCCTTGAAAGTGAACCAAAAGCTATAGTGAAGTATGCCACCAAGACAAGAGTATCCCCTACAGGATTTTGGGTGAACCCTGAGTTCCCATTTCTTGGTTGTTCTCCAGACGGCCTTGTTGGAAATGACACTGTTGTAGAGATCAAGGCATTGAAAATCTTTAAACAGTACAGTGTAGAGACAGTTACGTGCAAAAACTCCAGTGCCTAAGAAAATTCTCGGTAGGCAATGCTTTAAAGTAGAAGATGGGAAGTGTGTCCTGAAGCGCACCCATGCGTATTATTACCAGTGTCAACACATCCTTCTTGTGACAGGAAGAAAGTACTGTGATTTTATTCTACATGCAGCAAGTGGTCCTGATTCAGTAGAAAGGATTCCAAGAGATGAGCCTCTCATTAAGAAGATTTTGTGTTGTCTGACAGCATTGTGGATGCTTGTTATTGCCCCTGAGTTCTTTGAAATGCATGTCTCTAGGAATCTCTTGCCATTTGTTTTAGATGAGCCTTCAGAGAGCTTGCATTCCTCCAAACAGTTTCCTTTGGAATCACCTGAATGTGGTGTAATACCTGGAGACCCTACCACATGTACTTCTTCTTTTGAGTCTGTAGAACAATTTGCAGCCACTGAATGCACATCGCCCACTACTATGGATCCTGTAACACCTGCTGCATGTTCACCTGTGTCACCTCCGTCATATCCTGACTTGTGCAGAACCATAGAATCTGAATTGGTTGAAGAGTCTATCCAGCCGAGCTTATACTGCCAAGAAGAAATTGATGCTGCAGAGGCTCTACTCTCAGCCTCCAGTGTTGTTTTCAGTGCTAAAAAATGTGCTTCTGAACAAGACCAGGAGCTGACTGTCTTTCCTTGGGGTGGCCTGACGAGTACTGGGATATCACTTACCAATACTTGTCCCTTGGATAATTGGTTGATGATTTTTCAGGCTCTGACCAAATCACACAAGGTGGAGCTCAGTGACCTTCCAGAGTCAGCTCACATAATAGGGACATCTCTTAAGCTCATAGATGATGGCCTATATGCAGATGCAAAGTTGCTTATCTTGCAGTCTATTCCACAATGGCAGCAACTAAGAGGTACGCATAAACTGTTTTCTTTTTCCTTTTAAAAATTATCATTTAATCAAACACAGACTTCTAGGTCACATTTCAACACAGGTTAGAATTTTAACTTTGGTCAATTCTCTATATTTTCCTTTGTCTCGTAACCTTATTATTCATGGGTTAGGGCTAGGAGAGAAAAGAATTTGAAGGTAAAAAACTTACCTGGATTTTATTTTTACCTCTGACATAAACAATTTGTCATTGAGTATTTTTATAATAGAGCTAACTATTTTCAGTAATAAAAATGTTGGCAAAGATTGGTCAGATAAGAAGAAAAATGTATATTAATAATGATTATGTAATAATAAAAATATTATATTCAATTCAATTTTTGTGTTATATTTTTTATTTTAAAGTTGTTGCTGGTACCCTGGACTTGTATGGCAATGAGAATGACTATTTCTTGATGCTCCTTCGTCCATACCTGACAAGCACCATTACAACAACCTGTTGCCTTACAACTTGTCCGCTGCAAGTACACTCAGTGCAGTCTCTGTCAGTCATCCTTGCACAGCCCTCCAAGCTTACAAGCAGTATTTTTCTGGATGCCCTTGAAGACTGGCAGCAATCACCTGATTCCCAGTGTGGAAGGAACTTTTCTAACAAGCCAGCAGAAGAAATCCCTTTCAATGAGGATGTGACTTTTGATGAACATGGACATGCAGACACCTCATGGCATTGCGTGGGGGTGAGGGTTAGCAGCCGTCGTGTTATGTTGAATTTGAAATCATTTCTTGTTTTTTCAGTTGATTTACTTAGCAGAGGAGGTAATCTTAGATTGTCAAACACGTCACAATCAATGTTTTTGTTTGGGAAATGCTTTACACTGTATGGGGCAACACTGTGGAATGGGGGTCACTACATTTGTACCTTTTATTATAATAATATGTGGTACATGTATGATGGTTTGAGTGAATATAGACAAAAGGGCTCTGGGCTCTGGTCTTCTTCATGTATGTTTCATGAGCCACGGGGATTTTCTTTAAGTTTTTTAATATATTGTAGCTAGGTCCAAGGTAAAGAGAGCATAAATCTGACATTGATTGCTACTCGTATAATTTTGTATTTTATTTTGGAATTCTCTTTAGCCCTGGTTATAGTCAGACTATTGCCCTTACTTTAAAATTTGACGACAAAAGCCTAAGTTTAAAATGAAAAATCTTTGAGAATATTTTAACTTTTCTTGGACTTATAAGCATCTTTACTTTTACAATTCTTTTTCTGGAGTGGGTCCAGTTTAATGAAAGACATAACAAATCATGCTTTAAGGGCCCATGTACACCCAAGTGGCTTTGCACATTTGTGTTGTTGTTTTGAAACACTTTTTTGTCCAATGCAGTGTTTTGATTGGCTGACACATTTGATGGGGTGTTCACTTGTTTTCATGCTTGGCCAAAGTGTGACTCTACACATACTGAAGACAGCAATTTTCAACTACCCGAAAACATTTTTCTGGAGCACAGGGTGTGCAATGCATTTTGGGTGAACATGGGCCTTTAAAAGGACACTTTCTTATAGAAATCATTTTTCTTTGTTGGCTCAGTGTTCGAATCTTGGTTGATGACAGCGACAAAAAATGTACAGTAGTTGGGTAATCGTAATTTGGTTTATTCTCAGTTAAAAGTTAATGTTTTCATGTTTATATCATTGTATTTCTGTCCAGCAAAGTCATTTCAATTTTCCAATGCTTAGACTGAGAAATGGCCATTAGAAACTTTGATATGTTTATATAAAAAAAATTGTCATTGACTTGCATCTTGTGCAGGTGTCAAATTCAAATCAAATACTTATTCCTCCAACATGTACAAATGAAGTTTCTTTGAGTTTTGAAACTTTTTTTAAAAATTAACATCCACATTTTGTGTACAGGTGTAGAAATGTAAATAAGATTTATTTCTCAAAATGTTCTGTTTTATAGAATATAAACATAGCTTGCTGGAAGCAATAGATAATAAAATGAAAATTTACCTTACATCTCAAATTAAATATATTATTATAAGAAGATGACCTGCTATACACATCCATTAGTTAGAGCCTTGTAAACTTAAGTTAAAATATTAAGTCTACTTACAAAGGGTGGCCTGAAAATTGACAAGGCATGCTGCAACTACTTCCATTTGAGTTGCGACAGGAGCAAGAGACAAAGGTATTCTTCTGCTGACTAGTTTGAACTGCTTTAAGCGTTCATTGAAACGCTCTACATGAATCCTAGCTTTTGCAATGCTACGTGTTTCCAATTCCTCTGCAGCACTAAGACTTTTTCTACCTTTTAAAAATGATGGGATTTTTAATTGCACTTGGAGAGGATTTAAGAGATCCTGCACAGTGAAACCACGATCTGCTAAAACCAAGTCATATGGTTTAAGGTGCTTCAAAAGGCCACTTTCCTTGAAGATGCGAACATCATCAATATCACCCTCTAACAAATCAGAAACAAAACATGCTCCACCACAGGGGGTTACAGCAATGAGGCACTTAAATGTGTTGGTGTGCTTATAGGAAGAGAAAGTGTTTCCTTGCCTAGCAAAATTCCTGGAACATTCCACTCTAAATTCAGTACAATCAACAATACAACGTATGTTCTTCATGGTTTTGAATACCTTAGGGAGGAACCTGCTAAATTGGGTTCTCTCTGGAAACATAAAGTTTTGCATGTCTCTAAAAATTACATACATCAACTGAATGTATGTTGTAAAGATCTTTGCAATGTAGGAAAAGTTAATTTTCCTGTTTGGGGTACTAAGAAGAGCTGCAATAGTATTGAGAGTGAAACCCCTCTTCAGTCTTAGAAGGCAAATGAAAAGTTTTCCTCTTGATGAAAAATCAGCTTTTGGCCCAGTTCTTGCATTCTCCGTTGCTGGGCAATCTTTACTTTTCCAGTAGTTGATTGTCTCCAAAGGGCAAACATCGTCAAGAAAATCATGCAAAACTTCAAACTGGGAAGGCCTGAGGCCGGTGAAGTGTTTCATGAGAGCTACATCTTGCACGATATTTTCGTAGGATAAAGTACTCACTATTTTAGGACCCTGTAACTGCGTTGTAGAGACGTCGTTTTTCGAAATCATAGTTTCGACCTTTGCAGACAACTCGTATTTTGAATATATAGTCTGAGAGCCTTGATCAGAAACCAACTTTCTTGAAGGGTTAACGTAACTGTGTGTATCGATCACGGCACAATCCTCATCAACACATTCTTCATCAATAAAACTGCTTTCGTCGACTGTCGGTTCAACTTCTTGTGACTCCTGATCATGATTATCAGAAACTGTAATATCGTTAGATAATTGTTCCTCGTAGTTGTCATCGAATAATTTCTGTTTCTTTGACGCTGGATTTTCTCTTTCTTTCGGTGCTTTTCTCTTGGGAGCACGTGCTCGACTTGCTTGCGCTGGTCTTAAATTTGCCTTCAGTGGATCGGGAAATTCGGCTGTTGGACCTTTTTCGCCAGGCCAGTAAAGAGCACAGATATAAGTGTTTCTTGTTATGTTTTTCTCCGTAAAAAATTCACGCGAACAAGCTACTAGCCAACGCTTGCACTTTGCCATGTCTTGCGAAGGTTTTGGGAAAGGAATAAATACTTTCTTCCCCGATTCCTCTAACTCTTTCAGTGATTTTGGCCATTTATCTGTATATCTTGAGTCTGTCTTGCACTCACCCCAACAACAGTGTTTGGTACCAACCATGCCGCTTCCTTTTAGAACGCTAAGTCGTTTTTTGACGAAATTTTCCGTCGTTTTGTTTCAATTTTACAACTCTCGCTCACACATTTCCTTTAAGCTGGTCGCAATGTTTGTCTGAGTCTGTGTGGGGGGTCTCATAGGCTATCATGTAACAAAATCTATTTTTAGTAATAGTATAAAGCGCTATTAATTGGTAAATGAAATATATAAATCAAAGAACTGATTGGGAATAATGCAAGTTGACTAAAGTTTCCAAATAGCGCGGAGGAAAGTGGTCGGGACGCCAGGCCGAGGAAAGCTTGGATTTGGCTTGGTTTTGTAAATTGGTGAGTTTTAAACTTCAGCATAACTTTAAAGTTTAGACTCAAAGTTCGACCAGAAATAAAAGCTTAACAAACTACTTGGAAAAATAATCGTGGTCAAATCGTTTATCTTGATCATTTTAAACGGTTAGAGAAGGAACTTTACATAGAGTTAAAGATTGAAGAAGAGCAAGTGTTACGTTTTCTTTGCGCCCTAACTGCTTCCAGAGAGCCCCTACCTGTAGATTTTGCGTCTAAAATTTTAGAGTCTGGTAAGAAGTCCCCTGCCACTCTACGAAAGGTAAACAAAGCTATTTCCTAAATTAATGTGACTCTCAATTGTTATTAGTTGGTTTGCAACCAATCTCTGGAGACACAGGTAACAACGGTAAAAGGAACAAATGCTGGTGGACGAACAATAGGAGCTAATGAGATATCTATTGTTCACGTCCACCAACATGGCGGCAATGACGTAACGTGCAAACCACCTATATCTGAACTCTTTAACACAATTTTTTCGTTTGTGAAACGTTGAGCGAAGTTTTGAGTTCTTCAATAAATACACTTTCGCCTATTCTTTGCAAATCCCTTGACTTTGGGCATTTCTGCCTTAAATTTCACAACAGTAACCGATGGAACTCGATGAATAAAAGTCGCATTAAATCCCCTTATGTCTAGCTGGAACGAGTCTCACTGACTTCAGCTTTTCGGTGAAAGAAAAACCGATTTACACACACCATTACAGAAAACAAACAAGCAGACTGACAACTCCAAAGCACACATCTACATTCACTTAGAATTTGACTCTCCGCGACACTTTAAAACGGAGCAGAGGTATATCTCTGAAGATTAACCGTTGTTGGAAATAAACAATACTTTTCGTAAGATCTCCGAGTGTTCATTTTTTTTATGAGAACATCGTCGCATAGTCATTTAACTCATGTGTGTTTGTCATAAAAGTACTGCTGTTTATTCAAACGCGTACTCCTTTTTCCTCTTCAATTGACAAGTGTCACATTATGTATGTATGTATGTATGTATGTATGTATTTACGATACTTAGACAGGCCAGCCCAGTTCAGCTTGAAGCTGGTTTAAATGGGAGCCTGTACATCCCACCATCCCAGCCTAGGGGAGGATATCCATCACACAGTAATATCGTGTGTGTGAAATTAACGTCTCCTACCCCAAACCCTGCAGGAGACGGTACCTCCATTTATTCGTCCCTATCCGAGAAGACTAGAATATCTAACCATTTCTTGATGTTATAGAAAGATAGCAAATTCTTCCCAATTATTTTAAGACCTTGAATATCAACGGCCTCGGGCGGTATCCATGACCTCGGGCACATTTTTTCCCAATACTGACCTCCGGCTGGTCAATAACATATATAACGTTTGCTATAAAGCTCTAATAAATTAAAAAATAGCAGGATTCCCTTGTTAATGATCACTCAGTGTTAATAGTAAAGAACAAGTTTTTTGGATCATATTTGCTCCTTTTTAAGGCTTGAGAAAATTAGTAGGAGTACTTTTGTCATGATCGCTCAGTATCGAAAATGATTATGTTGTATGTTTCTTAGCAATTTATGCTCCAAAGAAAAAGTACCTGGGCTGCGAAAAGTGGAGATGGCAGCTCCAGCGCCCTCACCATTGGCAAGCTCTGCAGAGAAAACAAACGCAGCCAAACTCAGCAGACTTCTTATTGATGGTGGAACAACGGTTCTAAGGAACGTTTTTTATCATTATCACGCCCCCACAGGCCTTGCCACTAATCTCAATTCGCATTTTAAAACTCCTCGCACTCTCTTGCGAAAAAGAATCCTAAAACAGCCGCAATGGGAAAAACTGTTCCCACCGTCTGGGGCTGCACTAGACCCCAGATTATTTGACATTACATTGTTATTCCTTCTTTTCACCGAAATTTGTGGCCTAACCCCTCCATCTTCGGGATGGAATTCAAAGCCACACTCGAGTGATAATTCCTTTGAAGCAAACCTTGCTCGCATCAAGTTCTACCGCAATGAGTTGTATGGTCATGTCACATCCACCAGTGTTAATGAGTCAACTTTTAGCAGTCTTTGGCGTGAGATTAGTTCTGTTCTCATTGCTCTTGGGTTAGATATGGCTGCGATAGATAAATTGAAAGATGAACAATGTGGAGAGGAAGACTATATTAATGCACTTCTAGACTGGGCAGACAGTGAAGAGGATACCAAATCATTACTAGGGTAATCAGTCAAGCCCAAACTGAAGCGCAAGAAACTGTTTCACAGATACTTCAGAACCAACACGAAACTACCAAAATGCTTGAGGAAAACAAGGCAAAACTGGATAACACACACGAAGACACCAGAGAGGGGAATGAAGCATTGCAGGAAGTCAAGCAAGAGATCCAGCAGTTAAGGAGGAAACAGGCAATCGAAAAATCGGATGACATTCTAAAGAATCTAACGAAAGCCGACTTCAAAGGCGATATCGAATATCACTCACAAAGATTCCAAGAAGGAACGCGTGGGTGGATCTTCAGACAAGTTGAACAATGGCTGGATGACAGAAATTTCCAGAACCGAGTAATGGTTATCAGTGGAAATGCTAGAATGGCAAAGTCCGTAATATCTGCTGTCCTTTGCAAACGAATGCAGGAAATAGGGCGCGTGTCTGGGAGCCACTTTTGTTAACATAACAATGTACACTGCAGAAAACCTCAACTGATGCTTCAATCTTTAGCTTTTCACTTGACTCGTACTCTACCAGAATATAAAGAAACCCTGGTGGAACAGTCATCAAGGAATCTTGGTGGGGAACTCAACGGCATGGGTGTTGAAGAATTGTTTGCTTTGCTTTTTAAGAAATCACTCAATGCTGTCAAAGATCCTGGAAGAAACACCCTAATGGTTGTAGATGGCCTGGATGAAAGTGAATATCGCGCGCGCAACGAACTGCTCGATGTAATTAGCAGGCATTTTTGTAAGCTTCCAAAATGGATTTGATTTCTTTTAAAAACCCGACCAGAAATAAAAAATGCTGAGAGCCTGAAGCATTTTCGGCCCATCCAGATTGAAGAAACACAGGAAGAAAACGTGAAAGACATTAGTTTGTTCTATGAACTACGTCTGGGAAGCAAACTTGAGTCACAAAACAAGTGTGTTCTCTTGAATGGACTGGTTGAAAAGGCCCAAGGTGTTTTCTTTTTTGCTTATTTTATTATCATCGGATTTGAAGAGAACATCTCGCTAATTACTATCGAGGAAATAGAGAAGAAATTGCCTCTGGGTATTTCGTCCGTTTATCCTGATCATTTTAAACGGTTAGAAAGGAACTTTGCGCAGAGTTAAAGATTGAAGAAGAGGAAGTGTTGCGTTTCCTTTGCGTCCTAACAGCTTACAGAGAGCCCCTGCCTGTAGCTTTTGTGTCCAAAATTTTAGAGCCTGGTAAGAAGTCCCCTGCTACTCTACGAAAGGTAAACAAAGCAATTTCCTGCATCTCTACTTTGTTGCCAATCCACGAAAACCGACTTCATTTCGTCCATAAATCGGTGAAAGACTGGTTAACAAAAACCTCGTTATATGGTCGACATGAATTTACCTTGGACGATAAAGAAGGCCATGAGATCCTCTTCGACCTTTGCAACGCAGAACTGGACAGTATCAAAGGAAGGGGGCTCCTGAATTCTCAGTTTGGCGTCACGGAACAGTACGCTTTGCAACATGGTGTCCAGCATATGATTGAGCTGAGTGGATTTGGTGATGGTACAACAAACTTCATCTCAGATAACCTGGTGAGATCCTAAATTACAGATTTAGAACTCATCTATTGCAGGTTTTGAGTGAACAACGCCGTTCCTTCAGATGATCTCCAAAGTTTTCAAAAAAATGTTAAACTCAACTCACTGCAAGAGGAAACTCGTTTTCTTTTGAGATGTCTGTCCAAGGTGCTGAGGAAACATTCTTATCTATTTAGTAACTATCCATATGTAATATTCATTGTCTGATCAACGAAGGCTTCTCTGAGCTATCTCACAGAGCAGCATCGGTCCTTGAAATTAAGCTTCCTCGAGTCTCGTACTTTAAACACCTAGACACAGGAGAAGAGCCGGGGGTAGTGCAAGGTCGATTTTACTGTTCGGATAATGTGGCATGCTTTGATTTTTCCCCTAAAATGGATAATATGGTGTGCCAATGCCGAGATGGAACAATTTATTTGTGGTCCCTTCGGACCTGAAGCAAAGAATCGAATGGATACGGCCCTCTCTAATTGAAAGAGTATACGATGCCTTGGCATGTGACTCGGGTATATTAGATGACCAGGGTGCGTACAGTGGTAGATCGGCTGACGTTTTCACCTTTCACCGCTCAGTAGTTTTTGATCCAACTGGCCAATATGTCTTAACCGGATGCCTTCGAAATGTTTACACACTCAATGGAGAATATCGTAAGCTTTCCACCACGTTTGACTGCCAGTTTTCGTATTGTGCGTTTCCCAAAGACAAGAAGAAAATATTAAGAGACTGTTGTCATAATCCCAAGAAACTTTTGCTGTGGAGTATGGAAGATGGCAAAGAGCTGAGTAAGTTTTCTTGGGAAGAAATTATTTGAGCTTTCGCCACTTCCCAAGACGGATCGCTCATCTCGTTTTCTGACATCAGAGGGGGTGTGTTCATTGTTGACGTGGACACACAAAGAAGGCAATTCCTAGCCAAAACTCAACATACCTCATGTTCACTTTTGCAATTCGCCTCAGAAGAGAACATCCTTGTCTATGGTTTTTTATTATTTATGCTACAAGACATTGGATATAGTCGTTATGCTTGGATTCGTGGTGATGAACCTGTTTACAAACTATTGCCAATCCCAACACAAAATCTACTCCCTTTCTCAGCTAGTGTCCCTTCGCTGATTGAGGGAGATGGGTACTTTCATTTATGGCCCATTGAATCAAGGACCTGGATGTTGACAGATTTAAACTCGCAGAATCTAAGGATAAGCTTGGTGGGGGAAGTGCGCGGTGTTTTTCCAAACTTATCGGCAGGATTTTACACCAAGGTAAACGAGGAGACAGCATTTGTCGGGAGCCCATCTTACAAATACATCGCCACAGTGAATATTCGCCACCAAAGAAGAGAAAGTATCAATTCTTCCATACCAGTGGTCAAAGAGGTTGTGTTTTCACCAGAAGGAAACACTCTCGATTCAGTTTGTACGGATGACAGGGCTACTGATATCACCGTTTTCAGACTGTTGAATCAAGTGATTCTGAAGCGCAAGTCGTTCTTCTCTCCGTCACTGTCTCTTCTCCCTGTGCAGATGGGCATTGAAGTATGTTTAGAAAATGAAATACCAGAGCTGTGGAATTTTGAATTGTCCAAGTGTGTACAGCCTCTTACCAAGCTGAACGGTGCCGGAAAAGTCCTTTGTTTATCTCGCGAACTCATAGCCTGTCAGAGGAAGTGTCCTTCGCTAGCACAGGAGGAATGGAAGAATAGTTTCTGTTGTTCCTCTGAAAAAAACAGTCACCAAAGCAGGGTTTTTCAACAGACATGGAGGAGTCTCTCGTTGGTGAGGAGTTCTTAGGTGTGCTTGGCTTTCAAATGATTGTTGTGGATATCTTCAATGTTGTCAGTGAAGAGATTGTTTCATCTCTCCGAACGTGTATCACCATCGAGCACGAAACAAAATTTATCTCTTGCAATCGTCGGGTCAAATGCTCGTCTACTGTTGTGAGGAAATAGACGACGGCTTTTCTGACATAGAAGAATTAAAAGTTAGTTTGAGAAACAACAGCCCCTTCGATATTTTGTGGGAAAGAATCTCTACGAGGTATGACGCAGATCACTTTTCGCCCAGGTTTACCTTTTCGCGCAAAGAAGACTTTGTGGCCACTTGGGGTTCCTTCTTTTCAGGTTATGGTCTACACATCCTCGATGCAAGTTGCGGTAAGACAGTGCTCAAACTGCCTGAAGACTACGATGACATTGTTGACTGCAAATTTACTTGTAACGACGAGTTGCAAGTAAATTTAGTGATGCTAGGATCATTAGAGTCGAAATGTCAGTTGTAGGTGATACCGTTTATGCTATCAGATTACCTGCTCGGACCTTCGATACTCTCGTAACTGTATTCAGAATGAAAAGTTTAGAAATTCTAACAAGAAAGATATTCCCTCTGCTATCGTCTCTCATCCCTATGAAAGAAGGTGTGATCATACGTCTCAAAATAGGGGAGCCGCAGCTGTGGAATTTTGAGTTTTCTGAAATTATTCGTTTTCTTCCCGCACTGACCGGCAATGAAGAGCTTATTCCCATATCAGAAGAATTGGTGGCCTATCGAGGAAAGAAACGCATACAAACGTTGAACGAATCATTCCAGTGGGATCGTTCTGCACAGATTTTAGAGCTTGATGATTATTCAGTTTTAGCATACCATTTCCCTGTTCTCTTTTTAGACAAAGAAATGTGATCAGTTATTCGGACAGCAATACGTCCCATTGTAGTGTTGGCTTAGAGCTGTTGGTTTTGGACGTAATGAATGTTTCCGAAAGTGAATTTCGTCCTCCCGTCACGGCCTGGGGTCCCGGAGATAGATTCACCCATTCAGTGTCGTTCAACAGCCGGGGTCAAGTCTTAGTCTGTACCTACGAAACCATTCCTCTTGAACACACACTTTGGGATGACGAGTTGGTTACCGTCACTTTTTGGAACTACGGCTCTATTGTGTGGAAGAGAAACACAGTGTGGCGCGACCAGTTTATTCGCCCGCAATTCTTGTTTTCACCCAGAGACGACACCGTCGCTGCTTGGAAGTTCTTTGAGGAGGGTTTTGGCCTATACATTCTTAATGCAGATACTGGAAAAACAATAAACACCTTTTTGAAAGACCGCTGTGACATTTCTGACTGTATGTTTGTCGACGATGAATCTATACTTGTATGCTGCGACCAGGATACCTTTCTTCGATTGTTTAGTGTCAGATCAGGGAACCTTGTGATTGTGCTAGATATCGGAGAACGGCCAGTCTGCTTAGGGGCCTGCGTGGATAGCTCTCTCGTGGCCGTTGGTGTAGAGAACAGAATGAAGTTCCTCCGTGTTTGGTTACCAGAGGTAAAAGAAGCCACAAAGAAGAAAGGTAAGAAATGGTTAAATGAAAACCTTTTTGGCGTCGTTTGTGTTTATTTTACCTTTGAGATGCACCCCGTTGGACGCTAGGTAATAAGTTGGACAGTTAAAAAGATCAAGTTGACCACAGTGATCATGAAACGATAAATATAAGTACAATTCGCATTTTTTAAGGTAAATTATCGCAGGTTATTTGCTGTTTCAGGTATATCTAAAGAAAACAACTGATTTCCCTGGCTTTTGGCAACGTATGGAAGTCTTGATGATCCAATGATTATTGAATTCGCTTGCAGTTATCATGTAAGAACAGGAGAAGCAGCTATGGATTTACAATAATACCTTGAAATCAGTATCATAACGAACAGTTTCTTTTAATGTCACAAAAAGCGTTTTACTTTCTACCGTCGCGGATAAAACTCTTTTGAAGAGTGAAACTTGTTACACTTAATCCAATATGTATCCCTAGGTTTGAAATAAAAAAGGGAGTAAAGGGCAACGGAACTTACCTAATGAATGAGAAATTTTACATGCCGAACATAGCTGAGGGTTTATACAAAAGTCTGTGAGGGCTACATTTTGCTCTCCCACTCCGAGCGAAAACCTTAAGAAAAAAGGAAAATAAGAGCGACTTTGTGAATTGTCTGAGTGAAAATCGAAAAATGTGGTACATGGTCGAAAAATTGAAAACCTTCATATTTTGCCCAGATACATGTTATAGTGAACATAGGAACGTTGTAAGGTTTTCTTCCCAGACTTGCTTCTTTACGCTAGAAAATTCTCGTAAACTGAAATGAGCGTCGGAGGTCATAAAATGACAGAAATCAGTGCCCCAAGTAGAGACAAATGAACTTTGCTTATGAAATACACCATAGAAAGCAAGCTCGTATCAATTTTATCAATTTTTATAGGAAGGATTGAGGTATGGTTTAACTCTAAAACGGGACCATTTCATCTAATTTGGATTTGAAAATCCAAATATCGCATTTTGTCGCAAATTTTCAATGATCATTTTCCCCATGTGGTGTAACTCAGAATTGGTTCAGGTTACGCTCATGATAAGTGGAAATAGTGTTGTTTTCGAGGATAAAAAAGTTAGTTCGGGGCTTTTCATTTCCGCACGAACTTTGTGAAAATCGCAACATCGGCATTTACGTCACGACATAATCTAATTAAGCAGCCTCTAGTTGACTCCGGAATTCCAAGCTCATTTTACCAGTTAGCACCGTGTTCGATCAGGAAATCAAATACAATAAGCTAGCCTTACATAGCTAACGACGACAGATTGGTTTCTATCTCTACTTTAGTTTCAGATTCTCGTCCATGTCACACGGCGAAATTCTTAAAAATGTATCACATTCCGTAAACTAGCGGAGGGCGTCCGTTTTTCTTGGCATATTCGAACACATTTGAGTTTTAAGAAAGCTTTCGGGTAATAAAATGAGCTTCATTGTGGACTTGAAAGAGGACAATTCAATCATTAATTAATACCATTAGGTGAAATGTTCTTTGTTGGAGACATTGAAGATGGGAAGCAATCTGATACAAGTGCATATGAAACACAATCAGTCTTCAATCTTGTTCCCATCTTGTAATTTTACGGTCACGAATATCCCTGAATAAGGTTTTTAACAAACATATCAATGTGATCATTTTTCTTATCAGTAAGTCATCGCTGTGACACTTGTTAACTTTGCAGCGGGGATCTCATGCAGAATTGAATGTAACTGAGTGGAAAGGATCAAAAGTCAGAGTAAAGACAAAACAGAGGCAAAGTACAAAATGAGTGACATGGGAGAAGAATACAAAGGTGAACTAGAACTGAGGATAAATGTTGAATGAAGGGTGTGCTATTTGAAATCACTAATATAAACAAAGAATCTTAGCTGAGTTAAGATAGTTTTTCCCGGATTGAGAGTTTTAGTTACAAAACTCATGGAAATGGAAATCAATCTTTCAGGCGTTGGTTGGGCTGGAAACTGTTCGCAAACTAAAACAACTGTGTCGAGAAAAAGGTTATACCTTTGATACTTCAGCTGATGTTACATTCGCTAATGTCGTGCCGCAAATCATTTCTGAACAGCTAAAGGCTGTCAGATTTAATTTTAGATCGAGCGCCAATTGTTAACACACCCTCCAGCAATCGGAATAGATCACCTGTTCCGGGCATCACTGTTCTTTAGCCGTTGGATGAAGGAGAAGGTCACAAAGATGCGGTGCATTCTAGAAAGGTTATCCAGCCATGCTAAAGGAATAACACGCCAGGCTGAACCCAGAATTAGTAAGGCATTTTTTAGAACAGTTTTCCAGCCAACCTGTTTTTCAGGTTTTCTTTTCTAAAAATTATTATTTCGAGGAAGTTTTCCAAACTGTTGCTGAGCGTCGGTCCAGTCAAACTGCTGAAATGGCACGTGCACAGCACGTACGTTGTTCAAGATCTTCTTTAAATTTGTGGTTTGCTTGCAGAGACTTCATGAGGTAGCCTTCTTTGTTACCTATGGTGTGCTAGGGAAGACAAATAAGCAGTTGTCACAAAGAATAACTTCTTACTAACTCAGCGCGAGGGCCGCACTGAGGATTATCGGCCCGAAATCGTGGCTGTAGGGAACGAGTGCAGCAAGGTCCGTATACGACTGAGGGCCAATGTTCCCCAATACAGCTCGAGCCAGTGATTTTACTAGAAGGTCGAGACAGCAGAAAGCAAATCGTTATCTTTACTAGGTATGTTATTATATGGCACTCGGGGAAACATTTTTCAGTATTTGATTTTTAATTTTCTGGCTTTCGCGAACAAAAATGCACGGCTTGTGATCGTTTCCGTGGAACGGTCCGTAAGGCAAAATCCCGACCAAGTAAGAACTGATCAGAACGCTCGGATTTACCACAAGACTGTTGTGCCATATAGTAAGCTGTTGTAACCTTCACGCTCGAGGTATTTCCATCGAAATTTTATTTTCTCACTGAGTTTTTTTGTTTGAAAATACATGTCCTTGCAATCTTTTTACCTCGTGCCTACGTTTATCTGCTCAAAATTAATTGTAGAGGAGTCACCCGTCTTCTTTTATGTAGGCCTGGTCGTTAACTCAATCGAATTATTTTTGCTTAGCATACTAATTGACAATTTTGTTTTTAGATTTTGACGTTCAAAAAATGTTGAATCTGTGTCAATGACGTTATACACCGATTAATTCACAGCTTCATATCTGGGGCAACCCACAGGCTTTTGGATGTCGTCCTTTGAACCTTACCAAGGTGGGGAAGGGAACTTGAACTTTAAGGGTCAATTCCTTCCAGTGGAATACTGGTAGTTTACCTTTTAATATGGCGGTACTTAAAGCGAATGGCTAATGAAAATCGTTAACCGTAAAAAATTTAGCATTAGGCGTACAAAGTGGCCGAAATTTTAACCGTTAGCCGTGAAAGGGTCTACAAGGTGTAGGTTTTGAAGCTTGAATATTCAAATCAATTGCTGGTCAATAAGCAGAAAGTCACGGTCGCTGATGTTGCCTTTTACAACAGATGTGATAGTCAAATGAGGGTTCCTATGGGAAGACGGCTTTCACGGCTAACGGTTAAAATTTCGGCCACTTTGTACGCCTAATGCTAAATTTTTTACGGTTAACGATTTTCATGATTGACGGTTAAAGTTTGTCAATTTTTTACGCCTAACGGCTGATTTCTTTCCGTTCTACGGCTAACGGTTAACTTTATTGAGATCCACTAAAATCTGGTACTTAGGTAGAGCATTTGAACATGATTTTTGGCCAAGGCGACGGGAACCAGTCTTCAAAAGTTAAAATTCCTGAGGGGAGGTGATGCTGAAGCCGGTAACGGGTTTCAATTCATCAACGCATTATTGTTTTCTTCTAGCATAATAATTTTAGTGTCCCTTCGTCTAACGATGCCATCTGTTTGATAATCACCGAAAAAAACCGTGCCACAGTGTCTTTATTCACTCACAACTGAGTCTAATTATTTTCACTTAAAAACAGTTATCAAAAGGGTTTTCAACGGGGTGGGGGTGAGTCCTCCTACAGTCTTATCTCTGCTTTTCAGTAAGACACTCTTCCAAGGTAACGTATTCTATATTATTAAAAACTGGATCATTGGATAATGCAATTCAAGACTTTTTATTGGCTTAGCCATTATGGTATATCAGCCAATATACCATAATCTACAAATATGGTAAGCGTACGCGCCAGCTTAAAATCAAAAGGGAGCTAAAAAATCCATTTTCTTCTTACAAAATAATAATTTCTTGGGGGCGTTTTTAATAAAACAGTTATTCCACTCGCGCTTGTTGGATATGAGATGATTATAGCCAACTCGGCGCTACGCGCCTCGTTGGCTATCTATCACCTCATATCCAACGCGCTCTCGTGGAATAATTGTTAATTATCTAACGAGCAAAAGTTATGTTAAAGTGTAGTGTGATCGTCCGGGTGAGTGTAGTCCTGAGAAGGACTGTTGTCGGTGGTGATGACTGACGTTTCGACATGAATAGTGAATAGAACTATTCACTTGACTCTGACTGATGATGACTTCCGCACAGGTTGTCGAAACGTCAGTCACCACCACCGACAACAGTCCTTCTCAGGATTACACTCACCCGGACGATCACAATACATTTTCACATGTTACCCCCGGGTTCAAACCATTTAGCACAGAACAACTGTTATTTACATATTATAATCCGTGATTTTCGGGGCCGAAAAACCGCAAGAGGGGAAGAAGAAAATGTTTTTTTGTGATGGAAATAATTTCAGCCTTGCGTGAATACCACTTGAGTATGTTACATCTACAGCAGTATCAGTTTGCTTCCTGTCAATGTCTTCGGCAATGAACGTTTCACCTACCGGTTTTAATGACTGAATTGTCCTTTTATAAGTCCACAATGAAGCTCAAATTTTCCCAAAAACTTTCTTAAATCTCGAATACATTACAATAAAATACATAGCATATAGCGCAACGCTTCTCAAAGATCCAGCGGCGCTTTACAATGATAGTAATAGAAAAATATAATCAATAAAGAATTAAAGTGAATTAAAAAACCAGTGAAAAATCGATGAATGCAAAAACTACAACTGCCTAAATAAATGGGTTTTAAGTTTAGACTTAAATGTTGTTAAAAGGTCCACTTGCCTAATGTCATCCGGCAAGGCATTCCACAGAGTAGGAGCTCTATGAGAGAAAGCACAATACCCATATGTTTTAAGATTACATTTAGGTACCATTAAGAGTTTTTTCTTAGAATATCTTATGTTTCTATTAGGAATGTACGGTCTTGACAGTTCACTAAGATACAGAGGACTCAGACCATTTAATACTTTAAAAACGAGAAGAAGAAGTATCTTAAAATCAATACGGGTGGACACATGCAGCAAATATAGGTAAGTATAGGCGTAACGTGATCATATCTGCTGGTGGCTGTAAGTAGGCGGGCAGCTGAATTTTGTACATGTTGTAGTCTATTAATTTGTGACTGCTGTAGGCCAGATAGAAGAACGTTACAATAATCCAACTTCGACGAAATAAAGGCATGAATAAGTATTTCACACTGTGCAAGAGGAACTTTCTAATTTTAGCTATGTTACGAAGGTGGAAAAAGGCAGTTTTACAGATGTTATTTATTTGTTCATCCATAGAAAGCACACTATCAAGCCAAACACCAATGTTCTTGGCAGATTTACTAGCTTTAATAATGTCAGCTCCGATCTTGATCGAATCTAGTGGAGGTTGAGGACGATGGCGAGCAGTCAGGACAAGGAGTTCCGTCTTATTCCCTTTGAGCTTAAGCTTTTACGCAACCATGCATAGTTGGACATCTTGAATACATTCCTCCATTAGTGATTTGGACTGTAAAGCATCTGAGGGGTTGAATGTCGCGTATATCTGCGTGTCATCAGCATAGAAATGATACCTCATACCGTGACGTTTGATGAGGGGCCGTAAGGGGGTTTCACGTGAAACGTGATCGGACTAATTTATTTTCTGTGATCCGTAATCTAAAAGTTTTAAAATTCGTGAACCGTGAATGATATGATTGTCGTGATACGTGAAAAAGAGAAATAATTTTCCGATACCCGTGATAACAAACACGAAAACGACCCTTTTTCCGTGAACGGCTACGAAGACCCTACAAAGGAACTCTCCAGGAGATCGCCGTGTCTGTTTTCTTCAGCTTGCGTGACCAAACAATAGGGTTTCGCGTGACCCGTTGATCCAAAAATAAAGCTGATGTGACTTTTGACACCAACGATCAGGTCTTCAGGTCTGACGTCTTGTGTTCATTTCTCACGACCCACAATGTCGAAGAGCGAAGTCAGCGAGGAGCCGTTTCGTGTTTTAGAAGGGGTTGTCTACTTCGTTGATCCCAAATCTCCAGGATCTTTCAGTTTTCTTGGGGGAAAGGAAAGGATCAGAATTCCCCTGAAAAGAGAACATAATTCCCTTGATGCCCTGAAAAGGCATATTGTTGAACACGCGGGCCTCAAGGCCGAAGCTGAGAAGCGGGGAATAGGGTCATCTATTGATCTTAAGCTGTGCAGACTAGCCAAAGGCGCAGAAGACAGTAAAGCTTTCTCAATCAATACACAAGCGCAGTGGAACATGAAAAGGCCGCTTTTTGTCGATTCTGCAGTTTTACAAGGTTAGTGTTTTCATCATGAAAATTTGATAAGAGATCATAATTTATGACACGTGTTACTTGAAAGTCACGTGTGAAAGGTATCTGATATCCATACCTTGTGTTAATTGTTTTAATTCGCGTTAATTTCTTCCATCTCTTAGGGCCTGTTTACATGGAGATAGGGTGATCCCCTTAGGATGGTCACCCTTCTTGAAGGGGCAAAAGATAGCCCCCCTTTACATGCAAAGTCTTGGCCCCAGAGCTATCGCGATTATTGAATTTGGCACCGAGGGAGATAACTGCGCGGTCGCTGAGTACAAAACAACCAAAATGGCGGACAAACGAAGTATTTTGGCGGTAAATTCAATTTTCCTTGCGCTTGCCTCTTTGGCTGCGGTTTTTCAGTGCTGTGGGTTCTTGCTGTCGTATCCCCTAATAGAAAAACGCCGACAAGAGCGAATGGCGCTACAGGTAGCCGTCCAGTGTAATGTTGCAATGCGACGAATGAGGCAAGTACGAAGGAGAGCCATTTTGTCGCCGAGGGAGAATTTGGCGGAATCCTGGTCGCACAGAGCAGTGGCGAAGGACGCTTTTCGTTTTCCCTGTGAATTCTTTAATTTTTCACGTGGCAGGCCTTCTTCCATATCTTTCCAAGTCGAGCGGCTTTCTATGGTACTCTCGTCGACCACTAATTCATGATCATCTATGTCTTTTTTCGAAATGTCGACACTGTTGTTCTCCGACAGTTTCGAACTCTGTTCAAACAATTTGGCCACCACAGAACGGCGAAAATATTCCTCGGGCTTATACGCGCGCGAAGCCATTATAGAGTTTCGCGGCAATCTGACAGTAAACTGAATCCACAACGGTTGACCCTTCTAGGAGGGTGACCCTACCTCAAGTGTTTACATGGCAAAAAGTTGGCCCTCGCAGGAGGGTTACCCCACCAAGCAGATAGGATGACCCTAACTCTCATGTAAACCAAGCCGGAAAATACAATAGGCAAGGGTTACCCTTCTAAGAGGGTGCCCCTTCTAGAAGGGTCACCATATCTCCATGTAAACAGGCCCTTACAATACTAGAAGTCTAGAAAAGTTTTATTCAGTCTCCCCTACATATTTTATTAGAGGTTTGCTTAAGAATGGACAATTTTCTCAGAAATTATACAGAAAGTGAGTCATTGATGAGAGCCGTGATTTCGGTTAGGGTCGTTAGAGGCGATATTCAACACACCTCCTGAGATATTTCTTGATGATCCTTGATCGCTCGCTTTGCAAAAGGGGCGTGTTGACAATAATGAGAAGACCTGAGAATAGGAACAACCTAGGAAGACTAGGAAGAGAATATTCGGACAGATTTTTTTCTCGATTAAACGCAACTTAAATTTAATTTTTATGGACTACGAAAGAGACTGGAGTGGGGTTTAAAACGGCCCAGAAAAAATGACACCAATATAAATGTCAAAGTAGATAGACAAAAGATAAAAAGGACGTAGTCATGATTTGATTAATTAATTTTATTGTCATTATTTTCTTTCAGTCAATGTTCTTAAAAAGGAAATCGTCTTTTCGAAAGATTCCCCGGTGATAAATATCACAGTTGCCGGTGGCGAAGAACAGCAAAAGAGCAAAGTCAGCAAACGAAAGCCAAGAGATGGAAGGAAAAGGTCAGCTTCAAAGGTAGAGGACGACCACCTTGTAAAGCGCCTAAAACAGGGCGAAAGTGTTGAGTGAAATGAACGACAGACCAAGATGTTGGATGATCTAAATTTGGCTATGTGCGACTAAAAAAACTCGTTAAGAATTTTTGTTAATATTAACAGCCATGATTTTTCCTAAAATTTTATCATTTTATTACTATGATGGAGACGATGATGATAACGATGATTATTTAAATCGTCTTTAATGTATTTAGTGAATTAGCCTTTCAATGTGTTTGTAGCTCTGGCAAGTATGTTCAATAGCAGAGCGGTCAATGAATTTACTATAAGGTGTGGTCGTTGCCAGAAGTTAAAGATTGTACCAACGGACAGGACTCCGTAGACTAAAGCTCAATACTTTAAAAAAAGTACATAAAATTTTGTGCATTATCCTTCAAGCTTGTCTGCAGAAACATTTCTATTTAAAGCTTCGGAAGTTTCACTTTGAAGTATCATCATCAATTTTACTTTAAAAGAAAACCACTGGGGAAGACCATCCAGAGTACTTCTGTATTGTAAAAGAATAAAGCAGGTGTTTAGAATTCATTGTTTTCTTAAAAAAAAGTAAAGATCACTGGAGGTCATATTTTTGTTGCTGCCTTACAGAACACTTTAATACAGCTTGTAAAAACCGTCGAAACGAGGAAGATAATGCCAAGAAACACAATGCAACAATAGCTGGAATGAAAAGAAATATGGAAGCCTTCCTGAAGAAGAGTGGAAGCCGCGGAGGAGATCAAGAAAGTCAAAGTGATGAAAGTGTAATGTGAAACGTCGGTTCACCTAAAGGAACATCAGCGGGAAATGACAGTGATCGTGATTTAGAGTTAGACAACATGTAAGAGTCTTTCACATTATTTGTAAGATTGTGATATTATACTAACCAATCTGTCACCATCAGCCTAAGTAAAACATCTCTTTTACTTTTTTTTTTTCTTAAAGATCCTCTGATCTATTTACTTCTCGATGTATCTTAAGGTCTTTTGCTAAACGGCGTATTTAGTCGTTGTTACACCGATAGTCACAAGACAAGATGAATCCACATTTATAATATCAGTTCTAATTGCTAACTTTCAAGATTGAATGATAATATCAGTTATTAAAACTTTTAAGACTTCAGTAGTCAAGTGGATCATGTATTTTTTATACTACCTTGCAACTACAGATTTCAAGACAATTGCCCTGAGGCAGCGGCATCTGCAAACGAGTTTTCACAGTGTGACAGTGACAGAGTGATTGAAGAGTTCAACGAGAGACTGAAATCTTAAGCGACTGCCTGTCTGCTGCAGAGCAAAGCTGTGAAACCGAATCTGACATTACCAATCACGACACAATCACGGGTTGAGCGCTTTCTGAAATACATTAAAACGACTGTCAACAATATTATATATCAAACAACAACAAACATATGAAACATATGTGTGAACTGCGGTTATGAGACGTATATGAGAACGATCCTTCGCAGTAAAGCACTATTTGAGCAATAGGTACTAGTGCAGCGCTCTACCAATTGAGCTAACAAGCCAACTGGGAGCAGGCCATCAAATTAATTCGATATAAACCCGTAGATGATAAATCAAACAACAACAAACATATGAAACATATGTGTGAACTGCGGTTATGAGACGTATATGAGAACGATCCTTCGCAGTAAAGCACTATTTGAGCAATAGTGCTTTACTACGATCCTTCGCAAACGACTCATTCACGACATAAACATCACAAACGACCGGAAAAGAACAACCTAGCTTTACCGACAGACCGAAACAGACCAATCACGAACGACTTACGTCACTTGAGTCTTACAGCCAATAACATCACGGCAAAACCAACCGATCATTTCACACGAACTGGAATAAGAACATTCTACTGACAACAATCACTCACTTGACTCTGATGATGACTTCCGCGCAGGTTGTCGAAACGTCAGTCACTGCCACCGACAACAGTCCTTCTCAGGACTACACTCACCCGGACGATCAGACTACACCTTCACAAGACAGGAAACCTATTTGAGAATTGTCCGTCGCCGGAAGCGAATAATTCCGCCAAAAAATTACCACCAGAAAATCAAAGCAGAGATGTTGCAGTTCCATCTCCATTCACTCGATTCCAAATTCCTCCCACAGATCTTTCACTAGCGATGCTTTTATCTCCAGATCGATCGACTTTCCAATTTAATTCGAATTAGGCTCGTTGAAACGATCGTGGACCCGTTCGCCGATCGCACAGTATGTTGGGTAACAAAAATAAGCCCGGCGAGAGTAGCCAGCGGCCTGCGGTCGACAGACAAGGTAAGTACTTGGTGCAATCCTTTTTGTATATTAATGAATGCAAATGATTATGTATTCCCATATGTTCTCCTGTATTGATGCATGTATGAAGGATTTCACCAAGTACCTACCACAAACAAACCAGTTCGCTCCCTGGTCGGGGAGCAGGCCGCTGGCTACGCACTGCCATAGTGCAAATCACCGATCAGGTTCCGGATTTCCAACATAATTATTATGTGGAAATCATGAATCCGAATCAGGGCCGGGTTGTTCAAAGGTGGGTTAAGATAACCCAGGGTTAGTGTGAAATTTGATCTAGATCTAAAAGCTTTAAAAGAAAGTTCAGTTTAATTCCATTTGACTACAATTTGATGATTGAGTGCTCTAAAAATAATTGGGAAAATTGTCCCGAAACGGCTTTTGAACAGAGAAATATAGAAACCTGGATTAAATTTAATCCTGGGTTTGTGCTAATCGGCCTTCGAGCAACTGGTCAGACCTTTAGCTTCACCCTTGCCGTTTTGGCTCTAAAAATTATCAAATTTTTCACCCTATCTAAGAGATGGGTAAATGAATACAGGGAAATCCTTAACATTGCTTTTCTAAGAAGACGACATTTCAGTAGAATCCGCCGTGTTGGGCCACCACGCGAGCACTATTCCTCGCCCAGCCGAATCTTGGCTTAACATTCACTATGACGACGTGACAACTCCACGGGAGTACGAAGGGAAAACAAGAATACTTTGTAATAGTCAATCTTCTTGGCCCGAGATTAGAGAAACGAAACTCACGAATTAGGAATTGTTTAGCACCACAGAAATTCCGTGTTTTGGGACTGCACCATTGGGTCCATCCATGCTGAAAAGCGAGCGCGAGATGAAAAAATTCCCTCCAATCAGGAACTGGCTGAAATCGATTAGCACCAGTCACTCTAACAAGTCTGCGCTTCAATGATGACTTTTTTTATACTCAACAGAAAAAGTGCAATCTGGCCTGTCAGTGAGGAGGCAATGAAAGCTACAGCGTCACAACGGCTGGAAACCCTGTCAGACGCAAAACCTCTCGATTACCAACCTTGCCAACACGTGCAGAGTTGCCAGTGAAGCAGCAATGAAGGCCCAACCTTCTCAACGTATCGAATTCCTAGCACAGGCCAAAATATATGGTCCCTTAAAAATCAAATCAAATAGTGATTGGGATTGGAGTGAGTGGGTATCTGATTTGAAAGAAGCTGCCAAGAATGCAACAGCATCAGAAAGAGTTCTTGTGCTTTCAAATCCTAAGATGCCACACCGCAATTGCAAAGAAGGGTGTCCTGTGATTTGGGAAGTGTCACAGACAGCCCAGAAGGCTCTCCCATCTCTCAGATTTCAGCAACTTGCAAGGCCAAAGAGTCCCAGTCAGCACAATGAAGAATATGATGCTAATGCATGGAAAGTCTCCCAGGGAGCTAAAGCAGCTCAGGCTACTCCCAGAATAGAAGAACTCGCTTTACCCATCCCTAGAAAAATCAGAAGTAAAAAAGTTTTGTGATCCACTTTTATTAATTTATTTATTGATTATCAATCAAGTTCAAATTTATCTATTATGATATGTTATGCACACTGCATTTAATATTGTTCTCTTTGTGTTGCAATGAATACCTTTGTTCAATAAATGGCAAATCTACTGTCTCCTAGAGCAAGACTTTTGTTGGACTATACATGAAACAACAAAAGAAAAAGCAACTGTTTACCCTAAGAAACAAGGCTGATTTTTCGCACACTTGCAACATAGGAAAAACTAATGGAGGAATAATTTCTGTAAATTACTTTGCACCCATCAGAACTTTGCAACCTGTTGGCAGTTATGCAACTTATTGCATGACACACATATACTGAGCCTGCATTCTAAATGCAGTCTTGTTACTGTACAGTTATTTCTTTCACTTATGGAAATTGTGTTTGTCTTATAATGGGATGCCATCGGATCTGAATGTTTTAAGAGTGCTTTACTCAGTAACCATGCATTCATTAGTATGTTACACAACATTTCTTGTGACTTAAAAAAAAAAATCATGTGACCAACTTCAAGCTTGTTGATAAAAGTACTGGAAAAGAGGATTGTTTGTATCAAAGATGTAAGTGCTGTTTCCTTCTCAAAGCAAACTTAAGGAGTAGATCTCTGACAACAGTAGACATGTTTCATCTTTGCGCAAAGGTCCTTCATGTTAAAGTTCACTACTATTCCCTCGTGATAGGATTTTCAGCTTGTCATAGATACTCCCATACACTTTCAAATTAGCTTTTACAGTAGGAATTTGCAGTTCGCTTTATAGTGTCAACAAGGGCTTCTTGAAGAACTGGAAAAATTCTTGCACAACCTTCCATGCCACACTTTATGGCCTAAAGAAAAAAAAGTGATAGATGACAATTACGAATATTTTTAATATAATACTAAATTAGGAACTTGGTTGAATGTTGATTATGCATCATTCTGTGTTCTTTAATTTCAATATTTACAGTACTGTTGTTGTTTTTGCCAGGGGAGGGGAGAGTAGAAACTACCAGAATCAGATGGCAAATAATTGATTTGGTATCTATTTAATTGCACTTTTTTCACAAATCATTACATCAGGATCGCACTAGCTAGGTGAAATAACATGTTGTGGGACTAATTTTTGGCAAATAGATGTTAAAAGCTATTTACTTGAGCACTAGTTATCTGAAGTCATACACAGAGACAAGATGAAACTCTTTAACAGAAGGCAAGCAAGTACTAAGCAAAAAACAACTAAAAAACCGAGTGCCAGTATATGATCAAACCCCTCCACCCTCCCCCCCATATCAAAACACTCCACCGTCTACGAGTTTAACAGTAAGAAATTGCTCTTCAGTAGTGCCACTAGAGGACAAAATAACAAGAATTTGGCTCCAAATTTTTTATCTCCAGAACTTTGTTTCATGATTTTCCTTTGTTTTTGAGATACATCCTATCCACTGCTGCAGGTGATTCAGTAACGTTTTTTCAACTATTGTTTCTAATTGGCCAGTGTGTGTTAAATCTGTTGTGTGGGTATACAGCTGGAAATTACAGTACCAGTGAATTTTTTATTATTGGTATTAGAGCAAAAGATCTTATTTAACACAATGAATTACCTTGATGGACTGATCCTGGGTCAATTCACCATCTTGTGACAAACCAGATACAACATTCATGGTGGGAAGAAATGCCACAGTAACCCTCCCATTAATACCTGATGATGAAGTCTAACAAAAGAGTCATTATATTTGAGACATGGAAATAAAACTTGTATTATCTAACGTTTATTTTCAACTCAAAATAATACTGTTATTATGATAATTATTTCAAAGGAAAAAGAGGAGTAAAATGTAAAGCATCATTTTGTTTGAAAATTGTACAGTGGCATAATTTTAGGAAAGGCCATTAAAAAGAGTATTGAAAGCTTGAAAGTGTTAAATCAAAGAAGCCTGTTCCTGAGCTAAATCAGGGTGAAATAGTAAACAATGCAATAAAAGTGGCAGAGTGAAATATTTCAGGGCTGGTCATGTCAAGAGAGTTTTCTAGTGAGATCTTTGTGCAACCTGAACCACACCTTCCTGGTTTTTTCACTCCTGACAGATCTAGACAGACTGGAATCAAATAAAAAAGAGCATCGCCTTGAACAACTATTGTCCATACCCATTACATATAATCCATTAGACCATTATTTTTGTTCATTCAGTCTTTACCTCTTGAAATGTGGGATCCACCAGTGATGTGTCACCTTTCTGCACCTGAAGAAATCACGAAACAATCAGCGAACCATTTCACTTCCAAGACCATAATACAAATTCTCTACATTCATTACTTTGCATTCCTTGTCATCTAAGCTTTAAGAATTTTGTAACTAATTGTAAAAAACCTCTCTGCAGGTTGATGTTTATTCTCACCACTAATCACCTTTCCACTTGAAAAGGTATAAAAAAAAAATAATGAATCTTGAAAGGAAAAATCAATTTTGATCACTTCCATGTTACAATTCAAAAGATCTAACACCAAAATTTCTGTGCTGAGTTAGTTTCCTTACCAAAGAACAGGAAGAGACAAGGTCGTACATTTCTATTCCAGCCTCTCCCAATGCCAGTGATGCACAAATTATTCCTGCAGAAAGAGCTGTATTATACAGAAAACAACAAAATTGGTTAAAAATTTAAATTAAACAAATATATGAAAAATCCTCAGGTTAGCATATGCCATGTAGTTTCATATTTTTGGTTATGTGGATATCCTTATACCAAGATATTGTACCTAATGTTAGAGCCTTCATGTTGACATAATTATATTTTCCTTGTTAACATTCATTTCTCAACTTTAGTACTTGACCTCTATTAGATACAATGAAATATATGAATTTCATATATTTTGAACTGCATCATACTTGACCTCTATTGTATGAGATCATACTTATGGATTTCTCAATGTGCTGGAGACTATCAACCATTGACGAACTGAAAATATTTCACATGACTGCTAAAACTTGATGAAAATTTCGACTCAACATTTTTTTATTTGAAAGATGACAGTTTTAGATTGCACTTAACAGTTAACCACATCAAGCAGCATGAACATTAGTAGACTTAGTAAATAATTCAGTCTGTGTGAGTTGGGAGAAATTATCAGGTGGGATTTATGAGGATAATGCCATGAAAAAAAGTGTGAATAATCATTATCTAAACTTAAGCTGAGTATAATACATATTTCATACATACAAGTGCTATGGTTTGTATGAAAAACAAGTTTACAGGTAGGTCAAAAAATTAATTATAGCCACAAATGTTTTTGCCATGAATTTTCCTTTATTTGTTCATAATACAGCTAGAGCTGCACAGAATAAATTATGATCTCTGTGTAAAGGAAATTACAATATTGTGCATCACAGCATAAGCATAATTTGAAATAATTTTGACCATTCAGGATGACTTTGGCATTTACACTACTAACAACAGATTCCTGCACTCTTATACAACTAAAATGCAATTGTCAAATGCCCCACTGACTTACCATTTCCATCATTTTCTAAGACAGTGATGTAGATGTCAACTTGAGCTTTAGGGAATTTCTCCTGTAAATTTTGAAAAGAAGAAGAAACCAATTTGATGTCATTTAATTCCAATTCAAACCAAATTAAAAAATTAAAGACCGGCACAGGTAAGTGATCAAAAATTAAATAATTATTAACTCTTTATCCTTGAACAAAAGTGTAAGCTTAAGTTTATAATCTTTTTTCTCATGAAACCCATCCATGTTACATTTAATTTTAATAATTATTCATTTCATGTTAAGTAAAATGAAAAAACATAAGTCAACAGACTAAAAAAATAATAAGAAAAGTAAGGAGGCCAAATACTTTTGTGTTCAAGATTGAGTGACTTTGTTTGTAACTGTTGATTCATAGGATTGAAACATACCAAGCAAACTGCTGGCTGAAGAGCTCGGACAACAAATGTGGATAGCTCCTTCTCTTCTGAATCCTAAACGACAGAAATGAAACAAAATTGTCTTAAACAGCTATTTTCAGTGATTGGTTTACAAAATGTAATTGAATGTTAGAGACTCCGTAGATCAGAAGATTCTGAAATTCAACAAAGGTCATTTTCGTGGTCATGTTTTTGAGGGGAAAAAAGAGAAAAAGAAAACACTTTTAGACAACTAAAGAGAAAGAAGAGGCAACCATGGTGCAACCTTTTTGTCATTGCAAAAAATTTGTTGTTTTTGAGACTCCGTAGATCAGAAGATTCTGAAATTCAACAAAGGTCATCTTCGTGGTCATGTTTTTGAGGGGAAAAAAGAGAAAAAGAAAACACTTTTAGACAACTAAAAAGAAAGAAGAGGCAACCACGGTGCAACCTTTTTGTCATTGCAAAAAACAACTGTTACAGAGCATTAAAATCGTTGAACCTTTAAATAAAGTATTAGAAATGTTGCAGCTCACTCCATGATTAAGTGCTGCACGTGGGTACTGTGATATTTGGATATACAGCAATAAAAACCTTCGATGTTCTTTGATTTCAGTACTGTAATCCACACACTATCCACATGGCAGCCAACTAGTACCACAACAGCAACTTTCGCTAGGCATCACGGGATGCCTACAAACACAACCTTTTCACACTTCTGGTACAATACACTACAGGTACCAATATCATGTCTTTCACATCAAAAGTTTCCAAGTATATCTTAAATTATAGCATCAAATTATTCTTTAGTTCCTGAAATTATTTTCCCTCATAATAACTAAGTCATAATCACCTGTACATGTTGTCGCCTTTGCCAGCATGAAAATGGTGCAAACTTAAACTCACAAGTCAGCTTTCCCTATTAAAAATAAAATTTAGAGGTTATTTCTGAGACATTAAAAAAGAATAAGCAAAACATTCCACAGTGCATTTTACATATTTAAATGATATAATACATTCAATGTACAATGTATTTGGTTGAAAATATTATGTCCATTGTTTTCATTCATAACTTTTCAAAAGTTCCTCAATCCAGTTTTCACTCCATTACCTTTCAATCATGCAGAAGTTATCATAATTATCTGCTTATACTAAAATTACACTTATGAATTTCAAAGTCAACAAATATCACATTTAAAAAATTCACCAAAAACCAAACTAACACAACATTAATGATAAACATCTCCTAAAATACTATCTTTTAATGGCAACTTTTCTCAAATATTCTGCATACCAACTGTTACCATTAAATTTATGTAGAGTGACAGAAAAAATTATACCAAATTACCTTTTTGCTAAACTCTTGCTGTCTTTGTGACTCTCTTGGTCCATATCTAATACTGAGTTAAAAGGCAAAAATCATTTGCTATTTCTTATTTTACCCTGACATGATAAAAAAAAATGAAAATGAAAATCATTATACTTGACATTCCTTTCTTTGACTGTCCAGTACTTATCAGTGAAAATGTTTCTATAAATTTTGCACTGTTAGAAAATTAGCAATAAACAGAGAACCAATTGAAAGAGGCCCTTGGCTACCATGTGTCTGCTTGAACACACCAACTATTGGCTACATTTAAACACAAAGCTTAATCAGCAATCAAATGATGAAACTGTTTCTAGATAAATCTTGCACTATAATAATGACACTGATGAATAGAAAACCATTTTGAACACATTAACCTGACTGTCAAACCTTGACATTGGTTTTCAATGTTTGAATTGAATTAGAAACACAAAGCCACAGAGAAACAATAATCTTTTAAACAAGAGATCCACATTTTTTTTTTTCAAAACGACAAAATTCTGAGGAGGGATGTTCACCCCTTGGCTTTGAACTGATTTGAAATTCTAAGGATTAATTTTCCACAAGTACAAGTTCATATAGTACACAATCACATAAGGATACACAGCACATGTAACTTTGGTGTTCTGCATTTCAATGTACGCTGAGCCTCTCGCTTGACTGACTACCCCTGAACGCAAAACTAGAAATGGTAATAAAACAGGAACTTAACATTAATACAGTAAAACTGAATAGCAGTTCCTCACACATTTAATTAAACCCTTTACTAGTTAAGAGTGACTATAAAATAGATAATTATATTTCATTACAACCACGCAGTTGCAAAAAAAAATAAGACATGACTTATAACCACATGAGATAATAGTTCACCACATGATCCAACATAATGTGTCTTCCCAATCCCCTCTTTACAATGATATTTGCTAAGCAATATCATGTACACAACACTTTGATGAGGAACATTGGATTGTGTAAGGGGGGCAATATTTTGGTTATACACGCTGAATTAACCCTACAGTTTTCTCTAAGTTCGAACTTAATTAAACAAAACAACACATAACCTAACTCCAAACTCCTTAACTCCAACTAAATCTCAAAAACTGCATGCATGAGTACCACAGGACAATTATTTATATAGTGACTCAGTTGACATGTTACACAATACAAGTCCATCAGTGTTACATTATTTGAATGCATACCACATTCTTATATATGCAACAGTATAAGTTATAATTATTAGTCATCATAATTGGATAATTTCAATTATAACATAACCAAAGTAAAGCGCGCGCTCTGATTGGTCAATTTAGCGTCCCCCATTTGCCCATGGGTGTACGCTGCTGACGTGAGCAAATGCAAAGACTATTTTTCCGCGCGCGCTTGTTTTTTCTGGTCGCGTAAGATTTGTTAAATAAAAGGGAACTCTTTAGCTACAATGTATCAATGTAATGTTATAAAACAAATGGTAAACACCACAGCGTACACTACTGAGTTATGGATGCACTTGGGAGGTTTGCTAAGCACTCAAGAAGCTAGAGTCGCTCTCGGCTTTCGCCTCGAGCGACTCTTACGCTTCTTTTGTGCTTAGCAACCTCCCGCGTGCATCCATAACTCAATAGTGTACGCTGTGGTGTTTACCATTTGTCAATCACAATTACTAACTTCTTTTTCATAAGAACTTAACATATATGAATTATTTTAGTACAATTATTATAATTCACAATTATTCGCCAAAGGCGAGGTGAATATTGTCAAATAATCCCCAAGACGAAGTCGAGGGGATTATTCAACAATATTCACCTAACCTGAGGCAAATAATTGTTTTAGTATAATTTCAGAGCTGAACAACAGAGAAATTTCTAAAATCATAACATTTTAGTAACATTTATTAACATTTTATTTTAACATTTTATATAAATCGCGTAGAGTGGTTTATATAGCGTTATATAAGGAACCGCTTGACCAATCAGATCGCTGGAAACTCTTTGCTCAGCTCTGAAATTATACTTAACAATTATTCCACGCGCGTGCGTTGGATATGAGATGATAGATAGCCAACGAGGCGCATAGCGCCGAGTTGGCTATAATCATCTCATATCCAACAAGCTCGAGTGGAATAATTGTTTTATTAAAAACGTTAAAATACATTAAATTTTATTAAATCTTTAGCTCCCTTTTAATTTTAAGCTGACACGTACGCTTGCCATATTTGTAGATTATGGTATATTGGCTGATATACCATAGTGGCTAAGCCAATAAAAAGTCTTGAATTGCATTATCCAATGATCTAGTTTTTAACAATAATAATTATTATAAACCAACGGTCGCCAACTGTTTACTCGCAGCGACCTTTTAGGGGACGAAACCTCTGTTTTAAGTTTTCAGTATCTAATGCCTTGACTGCTGATGAGTGCCTTAAATTGTTTTCTATGAAGCATTCTCGTTCATCTTTTGCTACGACTTATTACGGCAACTTACAGATCGGTCGAAGTTCGTCTGTCTTCCGGCCATCTCTTCGTAAACCATCACCAACGATCTGAGGTTAAAAACAAAATCACTCAACGAACGAACAAAGTGAAAGCTGAAAAAAAGAGGATTCTGTTCCTTTCGTACCAGAGGTTTATGTAATGCTTTTTCTTCAGTAAATACGACTCGCTGGGTGACTTCAGGTCCTGCAATTCTTCTGTTATCGACTGGCATCGTGTTGCAAAGACAAAAACACAATCTTCGCCAGGCGTTTGCCAATCTGCACGCGAGGGACTGAGCCAGCGGGGAGGCGAGAGGGATCCGCAGTTCTGTAGTGGAAGTCAATTTTTGCGACATTTCATAGGGGGCATCTAATAGATCAGAATAAGTTTTCAAAATCAAGCGTTTTAATCAGATAAGAACCACAAGGTAATTTAGGCGCAACAGAAAAATCCATGAATCAGTTACTGCCCCCTCTCACCCCCTCCCAGGCCAAATATTGACAGCAAGAGAAATATGGCGAAGAGACTGGATCAAAGTTTCGGTGCAAGGGTGTGTAGTCAGAAGGGTGAACGAGCGAACCCACGACGAGCCTACGAGATTCCGTAATGATCGGCAGAAAGAGCAGGTTGGTGGTGAAAGTTAGAAACTAGGAAACGGAATTTACTTTGGAGTTGTCGCAACTTTGTAGCTTTCTCGTGTGTGGAACTTTCCAAGTTTTTCTATGATCGATAACTTCCACAGCAGTATCAAATGTACGTAGGAGCAGATTTGTTTTGCTGTTGAGGTTATTGGGCGAATCGCTTCAGAGCTAGGGGAATTAGTTGAACATATCACATTAGAAGTGCATTTCGTTAAACACAACGCTAATAGAAACGGGAAACCATTCCAGATAGATTTCTTTGGAATGAAATGGGATGGCTTGAGTTCTACGTGATCTTGCTTTATGACGTATTTAAAATTCGTTCTGGTTGAGTTGGTAATCTCTTTCTTCGGGTCTATTTATTAACATGGACCTTGCAATGTCACTCTCTCTGAAGAAGGATGAGAAAAACAAACTGCATGCATATCAATCCGTCTTGCAAACCCACGAAGCTGTGAAGTTAATTTGTCGAATCTAGCGGTAAACTCATTACATACCAAGATTAAATTGCATGACAAAAATTCAAAGATTGAAGTAATTGAATGCGTCTGTTTTCAAATAGCTGTTGTTTGCGCCAAGCAAATATTATTTTTCAATTTATCAAAGCTGCGATTCGGTTTATTGGTTTGAGTAAATATAGACAAGAAAAATTTCTTCTTTGTGGACTGTTGTTGATCACAGGAGAAATTAGTGAAGGATACATTCCTCGCACCATCAAAGACGGAGGGAACGAAATTATCCTTCTAAGCCAATGTAATTCGATTCTTTAAATTTTGCTGACAAATATTAATGTCACAGAAATTCACAAGGGTCTAGGGCACATAATCGACTAACTCATTTGAATGAACTAATTTGACTGAGACCGAGACATTCCAGTGTAATAGACAAAGAGTGATGAAAAGCTTATCTATTGAAGCTTTGTTTGTAAAAATCTCGTTAAGCCTTAACGCTAGCTTAACGCTGTATAGTGTGTGTGACAAACCTTATCTTGTTTACATGCAGTGCATAACATTGAAATAATTATTTGATTTTGCACGTTATCATCCTCTGTAGAGAGAAAAGGAGATGAACTAAAGCCAAGGTAAAGCGCGCTAACTTAGTCTAGAAAACTCACAAGGCGCAAAGGAACGATACTCAAGCAGGGTACGTTTGTTTTGTCTTTTTTTTTTTAAACTAGTTCAGGTTTTTAGGTTATGAATGCGACCATTTCTTCTTATACAAATCCTAAATTATTTCACCCACTGCGCAACTTAAACATATTTATCCCTTTAGGAAGATCTAGCTATGTATCAATGGACCAATGGGATTTCAAAGCTCATCACTGTTTATTTCCGCTCTAGTTTTCAAGGGCTCTGAAGTTTACTTCCGGTCTCAACATTTCAAAAAGCATGCAGTGCGCAGACGTGTATGAGAGTCTCAATGGGGTTAACCGCTTGCCATAAAAGGGCCGCAAAATGTAGCCGGTTGGCGTAAACATTGACAACTTTTAACTGACAACCGTAACAAAATTTAACCGTAAAAAAATTACTGCTGACAACAATGGAATGTTATTTACCGCTAGCCGTAAAATGGCCAAGATTTTAAACGTTAGCCATAAAAGCTAATCGACTGGAATGTAAAAGAATATCAACTGGGTCCGCCATATATGAAATAGGTGTATGAGTTGGTGAAGTATGTTATTATTGCTTTTAACAGGTAGAGACTATTTTAGAACTTCCATTGGCCACGGATATCCGATTGAGAAACTCTCACACAATTTTTCAAGAACATAGTGAACATTTTGAAAGTCATGTCTAGTTCTGACGATTAAGGTTCGCCAGAGAAGCCATACCCCAGCGCACCGAGTATGGCAGCTTCTTCACCCTCATCACTTGCCAGTTCTGAAGAAAAGACAAATGGAGCCAAGCTCAGAAGACTTCTTATTGATGGTGGTACAGCGGTTTTGAGGAACTGTTTCGATAGCTTTCACCCCCCTGCCAAACTAGCTTCTGGTCTTAACGCTAACTATTTGACGCTGGATGCTCTTCTAAGGAAAAAGGTGTTGCGTTCAGTCCAGTGGGATCAACTTTTCCCACCTGGCGGAGATCCACCTGACTCCAAAGAGTTTGATATCACTCTTCTGTTTCTCCTTTTGACCAACATTTGTGGTCTAACCCCTCCTTCCTCGGGATGGCACTCGAAGCCACCTGTTAGCGACACCTCTCTTGAGGCCAACCTTGCCCGTGTGAAGTTTTTCCGCAATGAGTTGTATGGCCATGTGTCCACCACTGGTGTTGAAATGTCAGTGTTCTCGTCTCTGTGGCAGGAAATTAGTACAGTCCTTGTTGATCTTGGGTTAGACCAAGGAGAAATAGATAAATTAAAAGCGGAACATATCGGAGAGGAAGACTATATTGACTTGTTGCGTGCGTGGTCTGAGAGTGAGGAGGATACAAAGTCACAGCTGAGGGATATACGTAATTTCCAGATACAGATGCATAAAGACGTTGTAGATCTACGTCAGAACCAAAAGGAAGACCAGAAAACACTGGAGGATACCAAGTCTAAATTGGAGGAATTTTCCCAGTGTCAGGTAAAAACTCTTGAAGCTGTTGAAGAAATGCTAGCGGGTATCGAAGGATTTAAACAGGTGGCTGAGAGCGAAAAGAAGAGAAAAGAAGAGAATAGGGAAGTTGAGGCCCTGAAAAGCCTGGCGGACGTCGACTTCCGAGGAGACATTGAATATCATGTACAAAGATTCCAGGAAGGAACCCGTGAATGGATCTTCCAAAAAATCGATGGATGGCTCGACGACAAAAGTTGCGAAAATCGGGTAATGGTCATAAGTGGCAATGCTGGCATGGGAAAGTCAGTTATCTCGGCTGTTGTGTGTCAGAGAATGCAAGAAGCCGGTCGACTGTCAGGAAGCCACTTCTGTCAGCACAACAACGTACGCTATCGGAATCCGCAGCTAATGCTTCAATCCTTAGCCTCTCATTTGACTCACACCTTACCCGAGTACAAGGCAGCTCTCGTCGAAAAATTATCACGCAATCTGGGGGTACCACTTAACAGCATGGGTGTCGAAGAGCTGTTTGCTGTGCTTTTGAAGGAACCTCTTCATGCTATTCAAGATCCAGGAAGAAACATCTTAATGGTGATAGATGGCTTGGACGAAAGTGAATATCAAGGACGGAACGAGCTCCTCGATGTCATTGGCAAGCAGTTTTGTAAGCTCCCAAAATGGATTCGATTTCTCGTGACAGCGCGACCTGAAATAAACATTACGGAGAGCCTGAAGCATCTGCAGCCCATCCAGCTTAATCAAAAACAGGAAGAGAACTTAAACGACATTAAGCGTTTCTTTGAACTACGTCTGGGAAAGCAACTTGAGCAAGAACATAAGAATGCTATCTTGGACAAACTGGTTCAAAGGACTGAAGGTATTTTCCTATTTGCGTATTTTCTCAGTGCTGTACTCGAAGAGAATGCCCCGCCACTTACTCTCGAGGAGGTGGAGAGCAGATTGCCGTTGGGTATTTCATCCGTTTATCTTGATCATTTTACACGGTTAGAAAAGGAACTTTGCAAAGAGTTGAAGATTCAAGAGGACCAAGTGTTACGTTTCCTTTGCGCTCTAACCGCTTCCAGAGAGCCCCTCCCATTGGCGTTTGCCTCCAGAATACTAGAGCCTAATGGGAACTGTTCCATTTCCCGGCGAAAAGTAAATAAGATAATCGCCTGTATCTCTGCTCTTTTACCAATCTACCACGATCGACTTCACTATATCCACAAGTCAGTAAAAGATTGGTTAACAAATACGTCGTTGTATGGTCGACATAAATTCATCGTGGACGAGAAAGAGGGCCATGAGATCCTCTTCGACCTTTGCAACGCTGAGCTTGACAAAATCAAAGGGAAGAAGCTTCTCGATTCCCAGTTCAACGACGCTGAACAATACGCATTGCAACATGGTGTCCAGCACATGACTGAGCTGGATGGACTGGGTAATAGTTCAACAACCGACATAGATCACCTGGTAAAATCCTATGTCTTAGACTTAGAACTCATTTTTTGTAGACTTTGTGTAAACAGCATGGTTCCTTCAGATGATCTAAAAAGTGTTCAACGGAACATCAACGTTACCTCACTTCAAGAGGGAAGTTGTTCTTCAATACTATATATGTCAAAAGCCCTACGAAAACACTCCCATCTTTTGAGAGACCACCCAGAGGCTTTGTTTCAAAGCTTGGTCAACGAAGGCCCCCCTGAGCTATCTGTTAGAGCAGCGCAGATCCTTGAAAACAAGCTTCCTCATGCCTCGTACATGAAATACTTAGACAAAGAAGAAGAACAAGGAGTAGTTCTAGGTCGATTTTGCTGTTCAGATACCGTAGCATGCTTTGATGTTTCACCTGAACTGGATTATATGGTGTGTGAATGCCGAGACGGAACAATTCATCTCTGGTCTCTTCAGACAGGGAGTGAAGAATGGAAGCGACCTTCCCTAATTGCGAAAAAATTTGAGGGCACATCGCGTTGGGGTACTCTAGCATACGATGAAGGAGCATTTCGTAGAGTGCGATGTTGTGTGACTTTTTATCGTTCGGTAGTTTTTGATGGAAGTGGAAAGTATGTTTTACCAGGATGCCTGCGAAATGTGTACACTCTCAATGGAGAATCCTATGAGCTTTTTCCGAAAAGCGATTGCGTTTTTTCAAATTGTGCGTTTTCAGGAGACAGGAGAACATTTTTAACCGACTGTGGTGATGATCCAAAGAAACTCTCTTTGTGGAGCTTAGAAAATGGCGCCGAATTATACGGCATACCTTTGAAAGAAATTATTGTATCTTTTGCTCTTTCTCAAGATGGATCACTCGTTGCAGTTACAGATTGTACTGGGTCTGTGTACGTCATTGATTTGGACTCCATGCGAGGAATATGTTTGTGGCAGACCAAATTTGTGCCATGTGGACTAATGCACCTCTCCTTCGATGTTGAGTACACGTTGGTTTGTGGTTATCTAGGTACCCAGATTGAAGACTTTGGATCCCAGCACAGATTCGTGTGGAATTATGAAAACAGTGACTTCATGATGTGTTCATTTGGAAAGGAAGGCCTATTCTCTTCTTCAGCGGGTGTCTCATGGCCGTTAGTTCCAGAGGGCAAGTTTCTTTTATGGCCCATTGGTTCAAGCAATTTAGATTTGCAAGATTTTTACCTACAAGAAGATGGAGAGACTTGTCTGGTGGAGAACGTAAGCCGTGTTTTTCCAGATTTACGAGTAGGATTTTACGCGAGGCTGTCAGACAACACAATATTGGCCAGCGGCCCATTGTACAACTACGTTGCGTTGGTGGACGTGAGTCATCGAGATTGTTCTGCTAAAAGCTCAGCAGTCAAGGAGGTGGTGCTTTCTCTTGAGGGAGACACTCTGTATTCTATTTGTTCGGATAACAGTTCTTCTGAAGTGACCGTTTTAAGACTGTCGACCCGAGAAACTTTAATGCCGAAGAAGTCTTTCGCTGTTCCGTCTCTGTTTCTTCTCTCTCTGAAGGAAGGCGTTGTACTTTGTTTGGGAAATGGGATACCAGAGCTTTGGAATTTTGAATTGACCAGACTTATTCGACCTCTTCCCAAATTGAGTGGCTATGAAAGGCTTTCCCGTATATCACCTGCACTCATAGCTTGTCAAAGGTATAGCCGTCATCTAACGACAGAGGAATATACAAGTCAAATTCCATCATTCGAAGGAACAGATCTGCCGGAAGTGGTGGCTTCGAATTCAAATTCATCGGTGGACACTGAAACACCTTCGGTTGTGCACGATTCAACAGATGTATCAGATGATGCAATTTCACCAAACCCGTTTGATCTTCTACGCATGCAACAGCATATGATGCATTTAAGCTTAATCACCCATAGGGTGCTTGAAGTAGACATCTTCAACGTTACCAGTGAGGAGGTTATCTCTTCTTGGAAAACAAAGGTTTATTCTGACGAAAGTATTAAATTTGTTTACTGCAATATTCGGGGTGAATTTCTCGTTTGTAGTTGTACGGAGATAGACGATGACCTTCTTGACATTGATTGTGAAGAGTTGACAGTTTGGTGGAGAAAGAACAACTCCATCACAAAGTTGTGGGAAAGAAAGAGTAGAATATATGGTGGAGATTCTTTTTCACCCCAGTTTTTGATTTCGCCCAAAGAAGAGTTTGTTGTGACTTGGGATTCTCTCTATGGAGGCTGTGGTTTACATATCCTTGATGCCAGATGTGGCGAAACGAAGCACCATCTGCTTAAAAGGCGCGATGACATTGTTGACTGCCAATTTACTTGCAACGATGAGTCTTTGCTTTGCTGCACTAGCGACAACTTCTGTCGATTGTTTCACCTAAGAACTGGTGACCTGCTCTGCTTGCTGGACATCGAGGAGAGACCATTCAGTCTGGGTGCCTGCACACGTAACGATCTTGTAGCTGTTGGTTTGTCGTCGGGTAGATTGAAATTCATCCATGTTAAGCTGCCAAGAAGAAAAGAATCAGAAAGTAAAGGTATAAAACTAACCAAGCAATAGGCATTCGTTTTTAGTCTTTGTTAGTATTTTCATTGAAATTGATACTGATGGTACAAATCATAATTAATCAAAAAAGTCGATCATTTAAGCTCCTAAAGTTCTTATTCACACCGTTTTATTCAGTAGCTTTTTTTAGCTGAGTTGAAGCGATGGATTTGTCTTTTTCATAGTAAACCAGTAACAGTTTGCATAACTTGTGTGAATTCTAATTTTCGGCAAATTTACACCGCCTAAAATCACTGCTGCAGTTTTAGTTTTAAAGCTATGCAAAAGAATGTACTGTTTTAATCCAGATATTGTTCGTCAATAAATAAGTGGAGATCATTGAGGCTCATCAAGGAATATTAATATATGAACCAAACCATACGATCCAAATGATATGGTGACAAATAACTAAATTCCGTAAGAAATTTCATATTAAATATAAAGCTGATTTCATTTTATTTTGCAAGAGAACAGTGTGTTGAGTTACTGTGAGCCGTTATTTGTGAGTTGTTGAAGAGACAGGGACGTGGTCGGTAAATGAAACAACCAAACCAAAACCAAACGAACTAAGAACAAATTTCATCAATAACTTTTATAATTCGTTACGCAGTCCATAATTGGGCGTGAACTTGTGACAATTTTTTTTTTTTACAATACACAATGGGAAGAAAAAGGATGAGTTAAGACCGGATTTTTGTTAAGTTATGTTTTTTAGAAGAGTTGAAGTTAACATGTCTGTTTATCACTTGCAGGTTCATTGACCAAAACCAAGTGGAAGTGAACGGAAGAACATCAATGAATTTTTGTTGCTCTCGAAAATCGTCACGTTACATTGAAACCATCTTGAAAACCAATTCACAGAACAATATTGACTACATGTCGATCAATCCGATCATATGGATGATTTCGATGATTCACTAAGCTTAGATGCAGCAACTTGTGCGCCTAGTATAAGACTAGAGGGAACAGCGCGGTCAAACGTGTGCGCATGTTCTAAACCAGGAGCAGTCTGCGAAACCAAACTGTCAAATGCTCCCGCATTTTCAATCTGATTTGGCGCAACAAAAAAGCAAAACGTAAAACTATGTAACTGCTGTGGTCACCTCAACCATGGAGTTAAGAGTTCTTTTGTTTTAAGCTTGTGGAGGAGTTTAACTTCCGATAATAAGCGGTGACGCGGTCAAACCGTAAAAATACGTAAAAGTATCGCTGGCGCCTGTGGACTTTGCTCCTCCGACGCCGTCATCAGCTTAGAAATCTGTCATTGGACACTTGATACTTTCGCTCGGCTCGCTCTTTTTTTCTCTTCACTTTGAGGATTTTCAAGTTCATTTTGCGCTGAAAGAATCCGAAGACTTGTTCGTTGTAAAATGCAAACCCTTACCTATTAGTGCCAATGATTTCAATTCCACTGTTTGAGTTGAAGAAGTCGAACATCTGAAGCGACACAGGAGTGAAAATGCATGCATCAGGGGTCTTCATTTTGCTTCAATAATGTCGTGCTAAGCAAATAGCTTTAGGGCAAATAAACTTGTGAATTTGTAAAAATGACGTGTTCTTTTTTCTGAACGCTAACTATTCATTTACCTCGAAGTAAGATTGTTTACCGAGTTAACACTTACATGGTATCGCGGAAAACCACAGAGCATTGACCTTTCTTTACTCTTTGGTGTGCATGTTTCAAGCTTCTCTTTACCCCAATCTTCCCCCCCTCCACCCCACCTCTCTGGCTAAATATGATAACATACTAAGAAAAAGAGACACTTTTATTTAGTAGTCTTGTGGTCAACAACAGAAGACTGACCATTCGTTTCTCTCTTGTGTGCAGTGGCGTAAAACTAAGCTTAAGTCAGTCATTCATGTAATACTCCTGTCTGTGCTTAGTTAATGCAAACAAAGTGCACGGCATATCTGGTTTTCGATATTTCAAACCGATCGTACTGAACGAAGAGCTCATGATTGAAGAGAAGCCGACTGAGACAAACTGAAAAAAGGCTATCGGCGAACAAAGGTAATATCAGAATTCCTATCAAGGTATTTTGTGGGCGCAAATATTCCTGGTTTCTGTGCCGGATGGGCAGTTTCATTTCCAGCATAATCGATCACTTTGTAGCGTTCATGAAACATTACTTATTTAACACGAGGCCCACACCTTTAACTGGTCAGTTGCTTTGCGAGATTATTCGAAAGCGGGGTTGAGGAAGTAAAAGTAATACCTGTGTAAATCTTTGAAAATCGACGATGCATTCAGTGTGAGCTAGAACTCTCTCAGATGGATAGAAGCTCCCAGGAAAGCAGTCGTAAATCGATCAAGCGATCTTTCTAGAAACTGTTCACAGTCGTTCACTTTCAATTTCCTAAAACAATACGTTGTGAAGAATGCGTTTCATTTAAATGAATACATGTAGGTAAAAAAAAATACCTGTAGGGGGCGCATATTTTGAAGCTTTCTCCGAACGTTGCTGAAATACTGATGTCAGTTGGTTGCTCTGAATATTATTCTGGATTCACTGATTCGGCAACATTGCCTACATATCGAGGACAAATATTTCCAACCTCCCGGCAAAATAAACTGTATTGATATGCCAGGAGGTTATCAAGCTTTTTATAGGTATGTTTATGAGGGATATAATACAAATTAGACTTTGTATCTTGTTGAAGTTCCTGTTTCAATTCGATGAATACCGTAAAACTTGAAACCTTGTACTGGCATTAAGGTATAATCACTAATTTATTTCTGAAGTAAATCTCTTTGGAGTCACCCTTCAAATGAACTATTTGACTTTCTTACCATTAGCATTTATCGTAATGCATAACATGTTTTTATCAAAACGGAATGTTGGTTCCAGATGAAAAGATAATCTAAAGTTGCTTCAGGCTTTGGTCCCTTAGCGTGAAACGAACCTGTCAATCATTACTGTTCAATTCAGCTGGAAAAAATTATGCTAATCAATGAAAACCGCTTCACACGCCCCCAACATTGCAGTTCAAGACGGATTTGAACTGCTGTACCCATTCGCAGGTTGGGTGAGAACCAGAAACTGGCCAGAAGTGATGAGAAATAGTTGAACCAGTTTAGTGCACTCGAAGAGTATCGTGAAGGTAGGACTGGTTGTCATTGTTTCTGAGAGATCGATATTTTCGCAAATGATATTTTTGCCTTCGATTTGGCAATTTTAATTGCCCCAAAGACATTGACTTCAGAATAAGTCTTTTTGGTTAATTCTCGCCTATTGGTTTTTTACTTTTTTTTCTTTTTGTGTTCACTACGAGTTAAAATCGCGAGGTTTTTGGCGCCTGGGTAGTAGAAGTGTTGTTCAATCATATGGTAAACATCGCTTCACATTTACATGTCCATGCATCACAAGCCGCGTTTCTCATGCGAGACAGCAATGAAGTTTTTGTTTTAATACAGCTTCTCTCCTATCTGTAGACTTGAAGAGCGATCAGCTTAATACTTTCGAATGATAAGTGTTAGTGTTTTTCGCATGGTGATCGAGTTTTAGCATGGTTCCGAGGATTTTATCAGAATTTGCTACAAAAGACCGTTCCAAACCAAAGATGTAAGCAATACTGAGAGATCACAGTTATCGTTAAGCTTAACTGCCATGGGAAGTGCGGAGTGGGAATACTCCTGACCCCGATTGATGGGAGATTGTCCACTGGATAAATTATGCAGTATATGTTAACATTGATCAGCTGGATAACGATTTGTCCATCCTTTGTTATTATCCGCCATGTGAACAACCAAGCCTAGTCACTAAATGCCTTGCAGATTTGGTCCTGGTCACATGACACAGGTACACACTTTTCCTAAATTTATTTTTTTTACACTTTCTTACCATAAATGAGGTTTGGATAATTGTTGATCTACAACACGATTCAGGGAGAAAGTGATGAAATCAAGCTATGACCATTTGAGAATAGCCCATTTCCGAATTACCCATGGCCTCATTTTCAAAACGAGTCCTGGTGCTCATCCTTTCATATGATAATAAGTTTTCATTCACATGCAAATTAAACTCATTTTCACAAGAGTGGTTGAGCACCAGGCCTCGTTTTGAAAAAGAAGTCAAGGTTAATTCGGAAATGGGCTATTGCTTTAGCTCACAGATAATTGCTTTAGCTCTGTAAATGTAACTAGTTGTTTTCTATCTTACAAAAGAATAAAGCATTTTTATGTTCACTAATCAAGTATCTTTTGAAATATTTTGTCTATTTTCATCCGAGTTTACCAGGATGTAAAAATCTATCACTCTCCTCAAATTATATAAGGCAACCACCTCCAGTTGAGATAGTGTTTATTGTATAGCTGTAATTTAGAACATTTAGATACCAGCAGTCTAAAAAAATCACAATTTTCCCAAATTGACAATGAAATCATTCCCCCACGATAAAAAATCATTAAAACAAAAACAGCAGGTCTATGTATTTTACTGGAGATATAACTTGTTGTAACTTGGGTTTCCAATCAATTTAGGATTGGAAATAACATCTGCACCAGAAATGGCGACTTCTTCACCCTCACCAATGGCAAGCTCTGTAGAGAAGACAAACGGTGCCAAAGCAGACTTCTTATTGATGGCGGAACAACGGTTCTAAGGAACGTTTTTGTTACAACTCGACCTAACCTGAGATAAACATTTCAGACAGCCTGAAACATCTGCAGCCCATCCAGATTGAAGAAAACCAAGAAGAGAACTCAAGAGACATTAAGCATTTCTTTGAAATGAGTCTAGGGTTTCAAATTGAGGAGGAGCATAAGGAGGCTCTTTTAAAGAAACTGGCTGATAAATCTGAAGGCGTCTTTCTCTATGCTTATTTCCTTGTGGATTTTATGAATGAGAACGCTTCTGTTTTAACTCTAAATCAGCTGGAAAGTATTTTACCATTAGGCATTGCATCTGTTTAGCTCTCCAATTTTAAGCGGTTAGAGAGTGAACTTTGTAAAGAGCTAAAGATAGAAGAGGAGGAAGTCTTGCGATTTGTGTCTGCATTAAGTGCTTCCAGAGAACCCCTACCGATTAAATTTGCTTAAAGAATCTTAGGCCCCCGAGACATTTCTTTGGTTGTTCGGTGACGAGTTGTCAAGGTAATTGTATGCGTATCCAACCTACTCCCAGTCCGGGATGGTCGCCTTCACTTCCTTCGCAAGTCGATAAAGGACTGGTTGACCAGTACATCAGGCTAAGGTCAACATGATTTCACTGTGGATGAGAGGGTAGGTCACGCGATCCTTCTCCGACTTTGTTCAACTGAGCTGGAGGGTCTCAAGCAAAAAGGGCTTTTTAATCTTGAATTTAACAAAATGGAGGAGTACGCACTGCAACATTGTATCCAGCATAGATTGACTCAAAGGAATTGAGTGAGATGTCAGCGTCGTGCAAATTGGAAGAGTTTCTTAATAGTTACGTTATTGATCTTGGGATCATTTATGCCAAATTTCGCGTCAATACGATGACTCCCACAACTGATCTTTTAGCTGTTAGGAAACAATTCCAAAGAACTGTGCTCGGCGAAAGAAGCTGTTTCCTTCTAGATGCTCTGTGGAAAGTGCTCAAGAAAGTCCTGTACATTCTGAAAGACCACCCTCATCTTTTCTTCCAATGTATTGTTAATGGAGGATGTCTAAAAGAGCTGACCTCAAAAGCAGAAGAGATTCTTGAAAGTGAGAGAACAATTTCACACATGAAATTGTTGTTCGAGGAAGAAGAAGAAGAAGAAGAAAGAAATGATGCAGATCAAACCAGATCTCAGTGTTCCGACACATTAGCATGTTTTGACGTGTCACCTGAAAAGGACTACATGGTTTAGGACTGTCGAGACGGAGCAATTTACATGTGGTGCCTGGAAACGGGTAATCTACTGCGGATTCGTCGCTCTGAGATCAAAAGATTTTTACTTAGGTAGGTCTTTGATTGTGGCTATCGTCAGGTCGGAAGATGTTTATCTTTCTTCAACTCTGTTGTTTTTCATCCAAATGGCTCGTGGATATTACCTGGCACCCTGACAAATGTATACGATCTTAGAGGAGACAAGATTGATCTCTTCCCCAATACCAAATGTACATTCTCACTTTGTGTTTTCTCTGGAGACAAGACATTTATGATTACATTTTGCCCAGAGGAGCCAAAGCAAATTTCAGTATGGAGTATGCAGAATGGTGACGAACTAAACCGTATTGAGTGGACAGAACCCATTGCATCTTAACACTATTTCCCCTGATGGAAGGCTGACTGCCATCTCTAGCTATGACGTACCTTGTAGCACTAGCTCTATTTATGTTATTGATGCTGAAAATCGCCGTCGCTTGGATTTGATCAAGCCATTCAATGATTTCGATGTGTGTGGATTGGTGCATTTTACGTCTGATAGTACCACCCTTGCCTGCGGTCTCCTTTCTTTGAACTCGGCGACCTACGAAATATCTTGGGACTTAATTTTCACGAGAAGACCACGATTTTACCTTTTGACTTTAACTGGTATAGTTGATCAGTCTACTTCATCAGAAAGTAATGAGATTGCATGTAAATCGGGAACACTCGTGTTGTGGCCTACAGAATCGCATTTAACGAGGGAAGATGACTATCTGGAGCAGAAACTGACTTCTTGCTGGGTACGAGGTTTGCTTAAGGTTTTTTTCGTTCCTTCTGACAGGAATGTAGTTTAGGCTTATCGATGACATAGTTTTGATTGGCAGCCCAAGTTATAACTATCTGGCGACAGTTAAAACTAAGGTACTAGATGATGCGGCTTTTCCTCGTTTGGACTACGATGACCTTAGTGACCTTGATCTGTGTAATCGAGATGGGAGTGTCATGAAAGTCGAAATGCCAGTTGCAGGTGATACCGTTTATTCGATCATTTTACCTTATTAGAAACCCCACCTTACCCAAGTAACTGTGTTCAGAATGACAAGTTTAGAAATTCTAACCAAAAAGATATTCTCGCAAATGGTTTCTCTCATCCCTTTGAAAGACGGCATCATAATAAGCCTCGAAAAAAGGAAGCCAGAGCAGTGGAATTTTGAGTCGTCTGAGTTTACTTGTTTTCTTCCCACACTGACGGGCAATGAAGAGCTTGTTCCCATCTCACAAGAATTTGTAGCCTGTTGAAGGAAACAAAATATTTTAACGTTAAACCACTCATTTCGATCTTCCGTTGGTATTTTAGAACTAGACAATAACTCAGAATCTTCCATACCATTTCCGTATTTTCATTTTGAAAAGAAAACGGACATTTCCTACTCAGAAAACAACGATCGCCATTGTGAGGTTGGTTTAGAACCAACGGTTTTGAACTTACTTAATGTTTCCACAGGATAATTTGCTTCATCTTTTACAATCCTGGGTCCCGGAGATGGATATAGTTATACAGTCTCGTTTAACAGCCAGGGTCAATGTTTAGTTTGTACCTTCGAGACCATCCCTCTTTAACATACATTTTGGGAAGACTAGTTGGTCACCGTCACTTTTTGGAACAACGGCTCCATTGTGTGGAGGAGAAGCACGGTCTGTCGGGACCAGTTATCACGCCCGCATTTCGTATTTTCACCAAGAGACGACATTGTTGCTGCGTGGAACTTTCTTGATGGGGGTTTTGGCCTACACATTCTTGACGTAGACACTGGCAAAACAACAAACACCTTTTTGAAAGACCGCTCCGACATTGCTCACTCTAAGTTTGTTGACGATAAATGTCTACTGGCATGCTGCGTTCAGGATACCTTTTATCGATTGTTGAATGTCAGATCAGGGAAACTTCTGAGCATGCTAGACCTCGGGGAACGGCCCGTCTGCTTAGGAGCCTCCGTGGAGAGTTTTCTCGTGGCCGTTGGTTTGAAGAACAGAATGAAGTTCCTCCATGTTTGGTTACCAAAGATGAAAGAAGAAACAAAGAAGAAAGGTGAGAATTTGGTTGGATGAGAACCCTCTTGGCGTCGTGCGAGTTTGTTTTAATCTATCAGGGACACCCTTGACATGCACCACGTTGGACCCTAGGTAGTAAATTGGACCCGTTGGAAATTGGCCACAGGGATGGTAAAACGACAAGTACTAAAGTTATTTTTTTTTTCGAGGAACTGAATCCGCTGGCTTTTGGCAACTTGAGAACAACTTGATGATCCAGTGATGGTTGAGTACGCTTGCAGTTATCTTGTAAGAAGAGGAGAAGCACGTATGGACTTAAGAATGAAACCTTGGAACCAGTATCATAACGGAAAGCACGAAAGACTTCATTTCTGTCACAGAAAAACTTTTATTTTCTGCCGTCGCGGTTACAAAACCCTTTTGAAGAGAAAAACCTGGTACGCTAAATCTAATAAGTATCCCTAGGTTTGGAAAATTGATTATTGTGAAGTTTGGAATAAAAAAAATAGTAGAAAGGACAACAGAACCAATTACATTAATGAGAAATTTTTTAAGCCGTAACCAAGGTTTTAAACAAGTCTCAGATGAAATCGTGCGAGGGCTATATTCTGTACCCCAATTCCGAGCGAAAAACCCAAGTAAAAAGACAATTAAGTTTACAACCGTAAAATTCCTTTGTTTCCGCGCAGAAGCTTAGGGCCATGACGCAAAGCAGTCAATAAAGTCGTACAAAAGTAACTTGTGCGACAATCTCGCGCAAGTTAACCGCGAAAGGAAGTGCGAAAAATCTGAGAATAATTTTTAGGGATTCATATTTATTACACGTTTGACACTTGATACGTGGGAGAGCTGAAATCTGATAAGTGATTTGCATAATTGTAGTGCGACCCAATCTGGCCTTTTGTTGTCACTTTTGCCGTTTTGATAATTAAAATTATCAACATTTAACAGCTGCAGCAAATGTTTGCCTTTTCATCCCGTATTAGGGTAGATGAATACAGGAAAATACTGAAAATCGCTTTTATAATGATAAGAAAACAACGACATTTCTGTAGAATCCGCCGTGTTGGGCCGCACACGTCTACTATTCCTCACCCACCCCAATCTTGGTTTCATTCTCCCCGTGACCACCCGACAATAGTCCATTTTACAGTTGTGTGCTTGGTTGCCAAGCCTTTGAATGGGAGTGAGGCTAAGGTTGACCTTGTTGTGATACAAACCTTGCTGCCTTTCAAATGTAAATCACTTTGTTATCATGCTAAGTAGATACAGGTCTCTATCACAACAAGGTCACCTTCAGCCTCACTCTGAATCAAAGGCTTTAATTTAATAATAAGTTCTTATATAGCGCATTAAAACTGAACTCTTTGTGCTTGGCAACTAAGTACACAACTGTAAAATGGCCTATTTCATGGGAGCACCAAGGATAAACAAGAACACTTTTGAAACAATACTAAATCTCCTGGGTCCGATACAAGAGAAACGAAACTCACGATTCATGAATTGTTTATCAAGACAGAAAGTCCTAGTTTTGGGGCTACCGTTTGGTCCATCCGTGCTAAGGGAGAGCATATTGTAAGAAATAAACAACTTTTTTGAGAGACATGTTTCGGCATGTTTATGCCATCTTTAATCATAGTTAACTATGCTTCAATTAACAAATAGAGAAGCCTTGACTGTGCTCTGGTCTGTAGTAAAGCACGCAGGAAGCGGCCAGAGCACGAACGAAATGTAGGGCGAAACACGAGACGTAGTCAAGTGTTTCTCCCCACTTCTTGAGTGCTCTAGCCGCTTCCTAAGTGCTTTACTACAGAACAGAACACAGTCAAGGCTTCTCTACTTGTTTTATAATAAAGAATCCTTTAAATTCCCCACACATTACTTTGTAATTTCCAAACAAACTTTATTTTCAAGGCGAACAACAGTGTCGTCAGCATGCTCTATACTCTGACAGAGCACGCTTAAAATAAGCCATTCAGAATCCTTGTTAGAATGGGCAACCTAATTTGATTGGATGGACAAGACCAAAGCTGTAAAAAATGTCAAACCATCAAAAGCTATCACGAGGAGTCGCAAATCTTGCTTAATAATTCGAATGCGTAAAAGTGTAATTTTCGCGTACAAAAACCAGTATCTGCAGTAACATGATTAATGAAATCCGGCCGAATTTTGGCCCATGAAAACCTGGACATTATCAACGTGACAATTTAAAAAAACTGCTTAAAGCTTGTGGTTGGAACTTGACAAACTGCTGCGCTGTGTTGTTCTGTGAATAAACAACGGTCGAATTTACAGCAGCGTGAGGGTTTTCTGAACTGGTGGCTGCATCAGAGGAACTTGGCTGCGATGGTCTTCCATTCAATGCACCAGAGAGGATATCTGAACAAGCCCTTAGCTGTTCACGGGATGGACGAGTGCTGTAATTCCTCAGGCTAGCTTCATTGCGATGACGAGAGATAGCCATTATGTGCCGCGATGGAACTTGCGCGTTGGACCACAGCGTGATTGCAGTGGCTCTGACACTATGGTTAGTGTAGATTCTCGAAAAAGACGCTAGTTTAGAAATTTCTTTCATTATTCCTTCAATTTTGTTGACCCCCAGAGGCTAGTTGTCGTACGAAACTTTAACTTAAGATTTCACGGCTCGCTTTGGGTACTAAAAAAGTGCTTCGCAGGCGGGATTTAACTGCTGGATAGGTCAAGCTCTTTGTTGCTCATTTCGTGGAGGTTCTTGGCAACTTTTCTTTCACTACACCAAGCTATTAAAAAACGGCAACGAAAAAAAAAAATTTTTATTTGTATTTTGGTGTTCATTTTCTAGAGAAAGTTATAGTTGTTGGTTAGAAACGTGTGTGTGCTAGCCAGTTTTAAAATCGTCCACTTTCCTTGATTGTTTTTTATTTTTTTTGCAAGAAAGTTTAGCAAATGTGCGTCCACTCTATTCGAGGTTTTCATATGGTATTTATTATATTTTTGCAACGAAAAAACTCACCTTCAATAACTCGAATAGCCCATTTGGTGGATTGTTTGGTTTTCTTTGTTTCTGCTCTTACAATTATCTCGTCTATTGCGGCACTTGACATGTTTTGAAATCTTTGCCTGTTTAAATTGCCGCCGCGCTCATTGTTTTCGTAATTAACTTTGTTGGAAACCTCACTTTCATTTAAAGGGTAGGTCGTATTGTCATTGACAATATCCTCTAAATCGATCGAAGCTAACAGCTCGTTTTCTCTTTCGTCTTCTAGGTCGTAGAGGACTTCTGGGTCGAATAAAAACCCAAGAGAAAAATTCGGCATTTGGTCCACCATGTTACAAAATGTCAGATGGCGTGACAGCTTCAACTCTATGTTCTATACTCTGATAGAGCACGCCCTTTCAACCAATGACAGCACGCATTATATCTGAACTTTATTATAATCAATGAGTAACAGAACGTGAGTAATTATATAACAGAAAAGTAGATGCATAAAATATTTACAGTATGATGTAATACAAAGGTAAAAGGTAAAGTCTGTTTACGAGCCTAGTGGCCCATTAGGCCGGTGCTTAACTCCGGTTTCTGTAGCATGAAGCGACTAGGAGAATTTCTACTCCCCCCAGGATGGGATGCTAGTTTCGAGGAATTTGCTCTCCGCACACACTGGTTCAACAAACGAGGACTGTATACTCTCTTTTAAGTTGCCTTTTATTCTTCAGCTCACAACATTCACGTTCCGCCCTACGATCTAACTAACTTAGGATTACAAGTGCCACTTTTATTAGCTACAGATATCCACACCCAGATACGTAGGTCCGGTGTGGTTGGATAGGGCTTAGTTGTCTATTAATTTGCTAATCGGTTGATTCCACTAATTCCTGTTGCATGGGTCTGTTAGACAAATCTTATTATCGTTAATCTTAACACGCGGTTTCAATAGCAATTATCTAGTTAATTACATCATTGTTTGTCGATCGTTCTACGAATTCTCTGTCAATATTTCCGGTTACATTCTACAGGTCTCTATTAGAGGTAAAGAACCAATAACTCACTCAGTGCGCCGCTAATCATGCGAAATATAACAAAGCAAGCAAAATCCTGATGATGGGTGTAAACGTTCTATAACAGCTAGTCCATCGTAGGACTAAAACTCGTCTAAAATCTCATTCAGAGATTTTCGACGAGCAAAAACTACCGCGAAGACGCATATTGGTTTTAAACTTCTCAGTCGTACTAGGTTTGTAGTTCGCTTTGCTTAAAGTTGAATTTTGGCGGGCTGCGGCGACGTACTCTCCCCAAGCCTCGTCAACCACGATAGCCGTAGCAGCGCCAGCCGTAGTGATTTGCTTAAACTCCCTATTGAAGTAATAGACGAAGGGAAAGGTATGAGTCAGAGAGATAACGTACAAGAAATACTGGATACACAAGCAATCAAAAGGTAACCCGTTTTTCTATGTGTTTGATAAGTCTTCTGTTCTCTCGAATGGTGTCTCTTTATGAATTATTCTTCGAGTATCTGGTACGCAAGCCATAAATAAAGTCAACAGAATGCATGTCTACCCCAGTAAACATGAATTATCCTCTGTGATGTCTTAAGTCCGCCGAAAGGTTATTCATCAACCTGGACATCGGTGTTCTTTGATAAGTAAGAGAATTTCTACAAGTCAACTGTTCTCTATAAAGTGTAACAGGTCTCCTTTGCTCTTTTGGGGTTTTAAATTGAAGGAGGCAGTATTAAACTACGGCCGGCAGAATTGCAAATTGATCTTGTAATTTTAGGTCGACAAGCCATCTGCTTTCTATTTTGACATTGTTCATTGTGTCATCGCAAGACAGTGTTAACCTATAGCTGGACGAATTTGGAAAAGCCGTAACTTTAGGACGACTCTATTCCACTACAATATTTACCGAATCGGTAAGAGCTAGAAAATCTGCTTGTTTAAAACCAAGCGAGTATTATGTATTGGCGATATTGCTTGAGTAGCATCGTGTGACACAAAGCGACTTCAGTTTACTCCGTCATCGTGCATTGAGACGAATATTGACGTCTCTGTGAAATGAGGCTCGAAATTAATGCAATGCGTTAGACAATGCAGAAAAACGTTTCAAGAGAAGTGCGATGTATATCTTGACTTACACCGATAAATGAGTGCATAAATGTAGATGAAAAAAGAAGGCACGAGGTTGAGTCGATACTGAAAAAATCTTGATAGAAAATGAAAAGAATGTTAGAGCTGTGAGGGCAATTATGAAAGCTGCTTATTAATGACTTGACGAAACGAGTTAACGTTGAGGCTGACTGCTATTATCATCGATGCAGAGTACAAGATAAAGAAGAGAAACTGGTTTTAACAATCAAAACATCATCCTCTGTAAATAGAATTCATTCAAAAGCGGCAAAGGTCGAAATATTATTTTCCCCCAGGATTTGTCCGTCGACAACTGCAGTATCAATTATGTTCAAACGTAATGCTGTTTATTTAGTTGCTATTTTTGTGCGTGACGTTGCTTTATTTGGTTGCTATTTTTGTGCGTGACGTCGCTTACGTTTATGACATTGCCGTGTCGTAACTGTCTTTGACGCCAGTATCGCCATGTCACACCAGTTACCGAAAGAAAACAAACTGCAAACATATCGATTTTCAAAAAGCCATCTTTACTTTTCATCTCTCTTAGCTTTCTAATAATCTGCACTGAAAAGTTTTACAGATAGAGTATGCTTTTATCTTTCCGAACTTTCGGTTGTGATCACATGCACAACTTATGAAGCGGATTTAGGAGTGATTTAGGTCATCGTTACCGATCATTATTTCGCCCAATGTAAGGTAATCCAAGAGAGTCTTGGATTCCGGATTCCACGCTGTGGATTCCGGTTTCCATGTCTGTGGATTCCGGATTCCACATTCGTGGATTCTGGATTCCATAAGTGGCTGGATTCCACATTTCAAAATTCTATTTTCCCTTTGTACTTGGTTTTCACAAAAAAGCTTTTTCTTTTTTTACCCGAAGTGTACATTGTCTTATATAAAACATAAGTATAAAATATAATTATTGGCCTTACCCGAGAGGATTGTGGATATATGAGCGGTTTCTGAAGTCCATTGAGTCCAAATCGTTGAGGAAATACTAACGCGGAAGGGCTATTTTAATTTTAATAATAACAACAGCGTCAACAAGAAAAAAGAGGAACTAGTATGTCCACGTGCTATTCACTACCTCACCCCTCCCCCACTATACATACATATATATATATGTATAGTGGATTCGAAATCCCCTGAGGAGTGGGCGACCACGAAACAGGCTTGTAGGGATGAACTTGTAGTTTACTTGTCTTTTTCCTCCCACAATATATACTTCGCTCTACTTCTATGTATTGAGCACTGTTCTACGAAAATCAAGTCACACTTTATATATATAAAGTGCATGGCTTAGACGATACCACAAAGGCATGGCTTAGACGATACCACAAAGGTTGGATCGTTTGGGGTGACCGTCTCGGTTCTCCCCCATCCTAGCATTAGCACTGCACTGATGAGGCCCAGAAGGCCGAAACAGTACTGTCTGCAGTTAGATATAGCTCTTTGGCATACAAAGCTTTGCTTTCATGTCCAAATTGAGCACTCTAACTAGGATGAGTCATTGCTCTGCAATTGCGCATGCTCGCTAGTGTACTCTAGTTTGAGCACTCTGGCATGGCTTAGACGATACCACAAAGGTTGGATCGTTTGGGGTGACTGTCTCGGTTCTCCCCCATCCTAGCATTAGCACTGCACTGATGAGGCCCAGAAGGCCGAAACAGTATATAACTAACTGCAGACAGTACTGTTTCGGCCTTCTGGGCCTCATCAGTGCAGTGCTAATGCTAGGATGGGGGAGAACCGAGACGGTCACCCCAAACGACCCAACCTTTGTGGTATCGTCTAAGCCATGCCAGAGTGCTCAAACTAGAGTAAACCAGCGAGCATGCGCAATTGCAACGGCAATGACTCATCCTAGATAGAGTGCTCAATTTGAACATGAAAGCAAAGCTTTGTATGCCAAAGAGCTATATATATATATATGGGCGAAGCTCATCACCTTAGTTGTGATTTGAGCACTCGCGCATGGCAACGTGTCTGCACTTGGTCCCACAAGTGTAGCGCCCAGGCAATGGTTTATTCCAGAGCTTGGCCCAGTGCCTGCACTGCACTGATGAGACCCACATAGGTCGAAACAGTGTGCACTGTCTGGGCCTCATCAGTGCAGTGCTGATGCTAGTATGGAGGAGAACCGAGACGGTCACCCCAAACGACCCAACCTTTGTGGTATCGTCTAAGCCATTCCAGAGTGCTCTAACTAGAGTGAACTAGCGAGCATGCGCTATATATATATATATATATATATATAGTAGCGATACAATTCAACAAAACCTCACACACCCTGGACGATTTTTCGTTCCAATGCATTGATCAGATACAGGCCCCTAGTGGCTCTGCAGAGATCGATAGGCTGTTAATCACAAGAGAGGCTTATTGGAGTGCTCAGTTGTTCTCTTTGGCACCCCATGGTTTGAATAAAAGAAAGGAATTTCATTCAAAAAATAGAAATTGCTATAATTAATTTTCCATCTTAAATGAGGCGCTACTAATTGATCGTTCAAAGGCCCTTTTCTCGGATTTTGTCGGCCCTTTAGGTGTGGATTGGACTCTGAGGCCTTGCCAAGGAATCTTATTATGATTAGTATCATTTAAGGGCCCCTCCAGGGATTTTGTTGCTAATTTGCCCTTTCGGGCTCCAAAGGCCTTGTTTTGGGATTTTGTTACGGTATACAGTTGTAGTAAAAAGTGGGCCTTCCCTTTTTTAATGCTCGCCATATTGCTTCTTTGCAATTGGTTACGCCACTTATATTAACATATTCAGTATTCTTATCTCTTAGTTTTCAGGGTTTGTTCCTTGTATTTTTTCCATTGCTTTCTTTGTAATTATTTTTTTTTTATTAGCACTAGTTCATTAGTCGTTATCTGTAATTATGTAGTCATTAGCACTTCGATCCTATTTAATGCTCTTTTTTTATTTCAAAAGTTGTAAATAACTGAAGAAGGTCTCTGACCGAAACGTTTTTTATTACAACTTTTATATTTTTACGTCAGAAGTTGTCCATCCTTGCAAATTTTTATAGCTTTCAAATGGTGCTCTGCAAACCGCAAAAATCACCCTTAAAATCGCATCCCACAATAAAACTGAAACAAATCTAAATTAACTTAACCACATACGCAACCATCAAGACCAAAAATTTGCACAGCTAAATTTAGGACATCTTAGATATCCTAAGCCGGCCACAGAGTGCTAGGGCATGGACCTAGTTAAGGTTCATAAAGCTCAAAAAGCAAATACGAACCTAAGTAGGGTTTGCAAAGCAACCAAGTCGCTAAACGTCTGAAATCATGTGTGTACAAATTCTGTTCTTTTGGTGTTCACCTAAAAATCGTTTTTCAGAACACTCGATCGGGGCATAAAATCTTTCTTTCCTTACAAAGACCGTATTAATCGTTCACAACAATCCAGAGTTATTTACAAAGCAAATTTCTGGGATTGTAATGATTGTTACATTGGTAAAACTAAACGACGGCTTCACGATAGAAAAACCGAACATTTTAAGGCTCTCGCTAAAAATGACAATACTTCAGTCATTGCTGACCACGTCAAGGCCTGGACATAATATGAAGTGGGATCATTTTGATATTTTGGCGAAGGCCAAAACAGACTACTATTGTAAAATCAAAGAGTCCTTACTTACTCAAGAGCTTGAGCCAGCTTTAAACGTGAACGTCGGAAGTGAAAAGCTGTTGCTTTATTAATCTGCTCTGGTGTTATTGTTTATTGTTAAGTTTTTTGGCTTAATCTTGGTTCCAATCCCCCCACCTTAGTTATATATATCTCTATATATACATAGCTGTTTTAAATTTCAACGGTTACTTTTTAAAATGTAGGTTGAGTACATACGAAACGTCAAGTCATAATCAAAATGTGCAAGTTCAAGATGTTTATCACCGCTGTTTGTGTCTTATTTTTTATCAAAGAACGAAAGAATTTTTGTTGTAAACACGGGAAACAGATCCAAATATGACCGAAAGCGCAAAATAACAACCTCGAGGTTACCCATTTTCTCTTTCTACCAAAAATTGCGCTCTCGAGATTTAGAAATGGGAGCGTTTCGATTTAAATTTTATCGTTCAGTGAAAACATAGAAACTTTAAATTCAAATTCATTGAACTGTTTTTTTGGAGCTCGAATCGAGAGTGGATCCGAACACTATGTACGTGGGAGCTAGCACCAAGAAAAAAAGAAAATTCTTAAGCTAGGTGTCTCGAGACCCATTATCACGCACATGTCCAAACATGTTCATGCTCTTTAGAATTGGGGGAAAATTTTTACAGCGTTACAAAACAAAGGGGTGATGTAAAGTGGTCATTGCTGAAAGCAGCATTTAGAACACCTTGACACATTTCCTAATTTCGTTTCATCAATTAAGCTTTCTTGCATTCAAATGCTATTGACAGTACTTTGAACACCCCAGAATGCATAATTACAATGTTTAACAACCTAGCGAACGTTATGACTAGGCACATAATCAATTTCTTCAACTATAATTCTCATGTCAAGAGCATTTCGCGACATATATTTATGACCGTATACGGATAGGTTTTGATACGTTCATTTCGTCTATCAGTAACGACAACATTGTTAGAGTTGATTAATTTAACCCTTTCCGTCCCAATTGTGCTTTTTATAGAGATTTCAGGCCCTGAAGTAGATTAAGAGATGGCAGCCGCTGCACCATCGTCACTGGCCAGCTCTGAAGAGACGACAAATGGAAGCAAACTCAGCAGACTTATAATCGATGGTGGAACAACAGTGTTACGAAAGATTTTCGACACTCATCACCCTCCTTTACAGCTATCTGCAGGTCTCAGTGCTAACTATTCACTCCTGAGTAGTTTGTTAAAGAAAAAGGTCTTGCGAGTTGCTCAGTGGGACCAGTTGTTCCCACACGGGGGAGCTACACCAGATTCCAAAACCTTTGACATTACTCTTCTCTTTCTTCTTCTTACTAATATATGCGGACTATCCCCTCCCCCACTTGGATGGCATGCAAAGCCTTCTCCCGGTGACACCTCTCTTGAAGCGAACCTCGTTCGAGTGAAGCTCTTCCGAAATAAGCTGTATGGCCACGTGTCCGCGACTAGTATCGACTCGCTCACTTTCTCCTCTCTGTGGCATGATATTAGTGTTGTGCTTGTTACTCTTGGTTTGAATCAGGCAGAGGTGGATCGATTAAAGGCGGAAAACTGTGGAGAGGAGGAATATCTTGACCTGTTACTTAAATGGTGTGAAAGTGAAGAAGAAATCAAGTCACAGTTGAATGACATTCATCACTCGCAAACTGGAGTGCAAAAAAGTATTGAAGATATATGCCAGACTCAGCTGATAGGTCACCAGTTACTTCAGGATAGCAACATTAAACTCGACGAGATACACAGTTTCCGGTGTAAAGAACGCAAACGAATGAAAGAACAGCGACATTGCCTCGAAGAACTACGTCAAATTCAAATTAACGATCAGAGAACATTAGCGGAAAGTAAGATCAAACTTGACGAGATGTCTCAGTTACAAACAAAATCAGACCAATGCGTCAAAGTGGTACATGAGACGCAGTTGGAAACACTCAAAGTACTCGACGATAGCACAGTCAGATTGAGAGAGGTACATCAGACTCAAATTGACACAAAGGAAGCAATCCATAAATTGCATCAGTTGCATCAAGAAGATTACAAAGTAGCTGACGAGACAAAATCCAAACTCGAGAAGGTCCTAAGAAATCAAGAAAAGCACCTTGAAGCTTTTAAGCACATTGAGCATGGAGAGAAAAATGCGACAGAGGAAGCTAGAAATCAGAAAGAGAATGAAATCCTAACAAAAATCGCAAAAGTTGACTCAGAAAAAGAAGTCAAATACCACACAGAAAGGTATCTAGAAGGAACTCGTGTGTCCATTATCACGACGGTAGAGAATTGGTTGGACGATAGAGGCTCTCAAAATCGTGTGACCGTGATAAGTGGAAATGCAGGGATGGGGAAATCTGTCATCTCTGCAGTTGTCTGCAAAAAACTACTAGAAGCTGGCAGATTGTCATGCAGTCATTTTTGTCAGCATGATAAGGCGCGCTACAGGAATCCAAAAGTGATGCTCCAGTCCTTGGCAAGCCAGTTGTCAGAATCCCTACCTGAGTACAAGAAAGCCATCGTCAATTCACTTTCTAGGAATCTGGGGGTCGAGCTTAACAACGCGGAGGTAAAAGAGCTATTTGAATTGCTCTTTCAAGTACCTCTCAAAAGCCTCAAAGCCCCTGACAAAAATATTCTTATAGTGATAGATGGATTGGATGAAAGTGAGTACCGCGGACGAAATGAGCTGCTCGAGCTTATCTCTGACCACTTTAGCAAACTTCCATGTTGGATTCGATTTCTCATTACAACTCGTTCAGAAATAAACATCTCAGAAAGGCTCAAGAAATTCCAACCTCTTGAGTTGAAGCCAGACGATGAAGAGTCTTTAAAGGACTTACGGTTGTTGTTTGAAAAGAAACTAAGTCATTTGATTCAGCAAGGTTATCAGGAAACCGTCATACCTGAGCTGGTTAAAAAATCCGAAGGACTTATTTTATATGCCTATTTGCTAGCTGATTTTTTAAGTCAGAACGTGCGTCTCCTTACTCCAGACAATTTGGACAGTACGTTACCCTCCGGCATTTCCTCTGTGTACCAAACCTATTTCCAGCGTCTGGAAGATGAACTTTCCAGAGAACTGAACATCAAAGAGGAGCAGTTCTTAACCTTCCTAAGCGCACTCGTGTCTGCAAGAGAACCTTTGCCGATAGCTTTCATTACTGAAATTATCCTGACAGCTAAAAACTCTTTAGCTGATTGGCGAAAAGTAAGAAAGGCAATCACATGCATTTCATCTCTGTTACCTGTTCGAGATGACCGTATTTACTTCTTTCACAAGTCAGTTAAAGACTGGTTGACTGACAAGACCTCTTATGGGCAACACGATTTCACTGTGGAAGAAACGGAAGGCCATCGTGTTCTCTCTAAACTTTGTGCCAAGGAACTTGACGATGTTAAACATAAAGATGTACAAAGCGAAGCGTTTAACAGCACCATCAAGTATGCCTTGCAGCATGGTGTTCAACACATGTTGGAAATGGGAAACTGTTCTAACAAAAGTATTTTGGAAGAAATTGTGAAGAAATATGTGATAGACTTACAACTTGTGTATTTGAAACTTTGTGCAGACAATACAGCCGCGTCAGAAGACATCGTTTTTGTTAAAAAACAATCGTGTTTTGATAAGTTGAATGTGAAAGTACAGAATGCCCTCAGTACTTTGTTGTTCTTGTTGAGAAAGTTCATCGCTGAGTTAACACAGCTACCTCATGTGATCTTCCAAACCATATTGAATGAAGGAGGTCCTGATCTGTCTTCTGAAGCGTTAACCCTTTTGACGGGAAAGTATTCCAAGATACCATGTATGGTGTACATGTCCCAGGATAGGAACAACCAGGTGACAACGATGAAAGCCCAATTTGAAACGTCGTCTGCAGTGGCCTGTTTCGACGTCTCACCACATCGAGACTACATGGTTTGTGAATGTAAGGATGGCACCATTCAACTTTGGTCGTTGACCACAGGCAAACTTCTTTGGAATCGTGCCGTGATTGTCGCTAAGCGATTTCGGCCGAAATTTAAACGTGCGTATAGAATGGTCCCATCTTCAGAGGTGTTATGTCTTTACCGCTCCGTTGTATTTCACCCCACCGAGGAAGTTGTCTTACCGGGCATTCTCAGCCACGCTTATACCTTTAAGGGAGATCTGAGGCCACTTTTTCCCAAAAGTCAATGCGAGTTTGCAGTTTGCTCCGTTTCTGGGGACAAGGCCTCCATATTAACGGATAGTCCACATGACGCTAAATGTATTGTTTTGTGGAGTCTAGTGTCCGGTTCAGAGATTTCTCGCACAACAAGAAAAGAAGATGTGCTGTCCTTTGCTTGGTCTCGAGGTGGAAGTATTTTAGCAATTTCTTACTCAACTGGCTCTGTTGATTTGGTTGATGTCAGGGACAGTTTTAAGACGCTGGCACAAACAAGAATTCCAGAAGTGTGCGGAATGATGAAGTTCTTTCCTGTTCATCGACACCTTATATGCCTGCACGAGTCTACAGCAGATTTGATTTCCTCAAAAAGGTACATTTTGAATGTCGATGGAGAGAATATTAGCCAAATCTCTTCTTCAGATGTTCCTTTGGAAAAGACTCCAGGCAGAAGGTACGATTCACTGTGTGAATGTGGTTTTTTGTTTGGAGATCCTCTTCCCTGGATACCGCATATTACATTACCATCGACAGAGTTTTTGTTGGATAAAAACACTCTACTTGGAGTGTATAAAATATCCACCAGAATTTTAATGCTGAATGCCAATAGTCCTACAGACCCAGCAGCTATTTCCTCCACTCAAGTCAACGTTAACAACGTGGCATTTTCTTTGAATGGAGAGACTTTATACATCGTCATTGAAGCTGCTGTACCTTGGGCTTTGGGTTGGGACGTAAGGAATGGAGAGCTCGCAGCAAAGAAGAGGTTACCGGAAAATACAGAGCAAACTTGGCTTGTACCAGTCAGAGATGGTGTACTTTTGGCGACAAATGGACGCACACTTGAACTCTGGAATTTTCAGTTGTCTAAGTGCACTCGACGGTGGTCCGATTTGCGCCAAATTGCAGATATTATCCTAGTATCAGAAGAACGTGTACTATGTGCTAAAGACACATTTGAGTTGAACATCGTAAATACAGTTTCGGATGAAATTGAGGCTACAATGTTTACACATAAAGAAGAATGCATTCCATGCAACAATAAACGCCACGTGATAACCTCTGAAGAACGTGTGCCATGTGCTAAAGACACATCTGAGTTGAACATCGTAAATACAGTTTCAGGTGAAATTGAAGCAACGATGTTTACACATGGAAAACACGTGCACTGCATTGCATGCAACAGTAAATGCCACGTATTAACCTCTGATAATCAAACGGTTCAGCTGTCGGATGATAAAACTGTTTTATGGAAAAAGGATATGAGTGTTTTGTGCGGGCTATTTTCTCCAGATGAGAGTCTTGTCATTCTGCAGAGGCAGTGGTTTGGAGAGGATTTGATGGTCCTTAATGCAGTTTCGGGAATCACACTCTTTTGCATAGCCTGCTTGCCTATTCCTTTTGGCTTCCAGTTTATCAGTAATGAGGAAATTGTTGTGAGTTCGTTTGATAGGAGAGTTAAGCGTCTTCGACTCTTCAGTGTCAGGTCTGGTGACTTACTCAGTGTCCTTCATGTGGAAAGAGAGTGGTCCTGTGTAGCAGCTTGCCGGAATAAGCGACTCGTAGCTGTTGGATTAAATGACTCTAGCCCCAACTTCAAACTTGTTTATGTAAAATTGCCTTGTGACGGAGAAGATAGAGGAAACAACAGGTGAGCTTTCGAGAGTTGATTCTTAACAAAAATTAGTAAAATAATAAGTAAGTGAAAAAGTAAGTAATTCTTTATTTAATGGGGCACCACTCTTAGCTACAATGACGATGAATCGCCTTAAGAAGACTTGCAGTAATTAGTCTAAACGTTGCGTCCTACATCTAGTGACTTTGTCGTGAATCAACAGAATTTAATTTATAGTACCATCCAGCTACCACGATGAACAACAACCTATTTCATGACAAAAATAAGTCTGTTAAAAAAGGTCTGTTAACGTAAATAGACTTGAACATAAAATTACCCTCAGCGCCGTTTATGACTCCTCCTAGCTCAACGCGCAGTTGTGTTTCGCCCTAAACTGAGACATTTGCGTTGTTCGGGTAGATAGATTTATTAAAAAAAAACCAGGAAAATCCGGCGTAAAAGGCTACCGATCACATTTTTGTCATCTTCGCATCCTGATGCATACGTTATTTTTTATATTCTCTGAACCTTTTTTCCGACCTTTCTTTATGGCATAGCAGGCCCAGTAAGATCATTTATCCTTTTCACTAAATTGTGTAGGTATCAGCTTCCCATCAATTGATCATGATTTTTTATCCCTTTTAGCATTGACGACAGGCTGGAGATGGGACTCCACCAGAGCAGCCGAAAGAGGAGGTAAGAATCGAGCAACTTTCTGTATTATAACTGGGAAGCCTCTAATGTATTGGAATAGCATCACATTATTTTTCGAAGAAAAACAACTTGTCGCCGCTGCTGGTATAGGTTTCAGGCATAAGGACTATAACAGTCTGCCATGTGAGCGTCTTAAGTAGTAGAGCGAGTTAACGTTAAGAGGCGCGCAATCGTTTATTAAACCGGCCATGTTTGATTTGGTGTTAGAGTCGACGGTAGGGGAGGGGGGAGGGAGGGGGCGAAATTGGTACAAATTTCTTATTCTCCACAGTCTTTCGCTTCCATTAAAATCAAAGATGACGGCCATAATTTTTGCTAAGAATTTACTGAGCACTCGCTCGACAACATTACACAGCTCTGCCGGTGAGGACTGTAAGAGGTCAATTTGCTCTACTTAAGTTTGATATGAGTGTGTCATTGTATTGCACTAATCGCTTGTCGCTTATGTGTCTCTGTTCACTTTATTTCAGTCGTTTGAATTGCTTGCTTTCCTGATGATGCTCAGATGGACGATGCATCGGTAAAAAGCGATAAATAGAAGATTGAAATTAGGTCATACTTGAAGTGAGATGAGGAACGTTTTTTAAGTTTCCCCACTCAGTTTTTAGCACGTTTAATCGCATATTATCGCTGTACCAATGAGCTAAGAGAGAAACCTCCACTACAAGTTAAGTAACCATGAGCAAAATTTACAGCTATCACAATACAATTCTAAAGGCACTCTGTATTGCCATTGCCTGGTTATTGTTCGGGAGGGTTATAGCCGACGTTATAAAATATGTCATTCTAAATAGATCAATCTGTTATATCTAAGAAACTAAAATACTTCAATTAGACTAATTTTTTCTTCTTGCCGTGAAGTAGATAGAGTAACGTGAATGCGTGTACCGGAAGTACAAGTTTTATTAGAAACTTACACACGAGATACAATGAAAATACCCGAAGTTCATATATTTTGTACTGCGGTATTAGATACATATGATGCACGATCCTCGCAGTAGATAGCGCTATTTAAGCAATAGCGAAAATCAGACTTGAAAAAAATCAGGCCTGTACGGGATTCGAACCACTGACCTCTGCGATACTAGTGCAGCGCTCTACCAATTGAGCTAACAAGCCAACTGGGAGCAGGCCGTTAAGTTGATTCGTAATAAACCCGTGAAAGTGATAAATGAGATACAACGAAAATATACAAAGTTCACATATTTTGTACTGCGGTATTAGATACATATGATGCACGATCCTCGCAGTAGATAGCGCCTGATTTTTTTCAGGTCCGTACAGGCCTGATTTTTTTCAGGTCTGCTTTTCGCTATTGCTTAAATAGCGCTATCTACTGCGAGGATCGTGCATCATATGTAAACTTACACACGATGATCATCATTTTCCCGAGACGTCAGCTTTGATTGAAGTTCTGAAGTCAAGAGCACAATTTACTAATCGTTTTAAATAGATTAAATCTTTAAAGTAACCCGATTATGTAGTGGAACATCCAAGAAATGGCTCCTTTTGTCCGTTTGTTAAATCTCTATCGGAGGAAGGATTACTTTACGATTTTATCTTTCAGCTCTTTGCTGTAATGGGTGCAACGCTTAAATCAATTAGTTTTTATCCCACCATAAATTCCATTAATGGGCATGCTGATTTGGTCCTCTGATCTTCTACTTGACCTGCAATGAACTTTCGTTTTCGCTTCTAATTGTTTGATCTGAAGGATTAAATACGTTGTTGCTTGTTTATGAGATTCTCATGAGAATAAGCCCGTTGGCAAACTGTGCGGGAAAAAGAAGTTTTATCTCCTAAGGTCAGTTCGCTGGCTTGCCTTGATCCTACAGACGAGGACATAGAACATAAACAAAAGCGTGTAACTGAGCTAGTAGTTACTAGTTAAAAAGAGGAGAAGAGAGAGAGAGAGAGAGAGATCGCTAGAGGTGAATCAGTTGTCAGTATAAGTCGCAGAAAACGCGGCGCCGAGAGGCTTTGTTTTTTTTCGATAGATGACGCAACACAGAAAAAACTTAAAGGAAAGATCTACACTCATGGTACTTTCAGCACAGCGCGGCACTCTCCACAAGCCTTTCGCTCCTATTTACCTACCAGATTGTAATTTTACCCGAGGGAAAATCACATTTCACTGAAGCAACCGAAAGGAAATCGTTTATAGTTTTTGGCGAGCTGTCAAGCTCTTCGGTCATCTTGAAGTCCTTGCCGCTCCAACAGCGCCACATCAATGTCATAGAGGAAACACCCTACATAGGGTCATTTGCCTCTTTATTATATTATTTGCAACTCGTGTCGAGATTATCAGTTGCGCTTGACCTCAACATGATATTCAAAACTTTTGGCCAGATTTATTTTGGTCCAGAAAAAAAAAGACAAAAGCAAAAAACGCGTTTCCGGTCCCTCTCACGTAACAGGTAGATGATATAGAAAGGTAGTTTGGATTGATTTGTAGCTGACTGCCTTGAAATTTTACCTCAGCCGGCCGGAGTGAGGACAAAACAAGACATCGCTTTAGCCTTGCGAGTTATCGGTGGTCCTTATCTTCGATCTGAAGACGTGCTACCGAACTTCCGGTGACAAGATCGCATATGACGTCATGGGAGTATAGATTGCGCGATATCATTTAGCTTTCCGGTGTTAGTTTGTCTTTCGTGCAGTCCTCGGCTAACATTTTCTTTCTTTGACCTTTTATGAGGGTAAAATAAAACGGAACAGTATTAATTTACATGTTCCTATCAAGGCGGTAGACATTTAAAGGAATTTTGTGGTCATTACATGGATAGTGAGTCGTAGATTGCGTTGATAAACATTTCATAACCCTCGACACAGTTCCAAAGCTCTAGTCCGAAAAAAGCAGAAATTTCATTATTAATTTGTTTATGAAAGCGTCACGCGGGGATTTTAAAAAGATTTGTTATCTATGGGAAGTTTAGAGTTGCAGACAAGTAGTTTTGAAGGCCTGGGGGCTTTCTCCTCCAAAGGGGGTCTGATGGTCTGATTTCCCTGGGAAATTTAGAAGGCAGACTCTTAGAGTTGCAGTGTCCTTTAGTTTGCGATCTGTTCATGCGGATTTCTGTTGCTTAGATGTTCCTAGGAGCCATACATTCGAGGATAATTACATGTAGGATAATTGACATTTGTATTAAAGCTTTTAGTGGGTAGCTATGTCATTACAAGATCCACCCGGTGCCCCCGGCTGCTACTGAAACCACTGCGTCACGCTTTCTATGAGCCTGAACTTGACATTTGAGGCGACGAGGTGTGAGAATACGTGAAGAACTCGTTGTACGAAAAATAAAATATCCTTGATCTAGAGCGTTAAATTATGTGAAATATAGACATTGTAAACATAAATTGCATAAAACTATCTTACCTAGTCTGCCTTCAGTTCTTTGTAGCTTCACAACTGAAAGGAAGCCCAGATCGTTAGATATCCTCAAAAAACCACAAATGAGGGACACACTGGGAAGTCGATTTGTTTTACTCATTTTTAGAACGCTTGAAATATTCACATTTCGCGAATTTTTTTTATTAGCGCTTTATACAACATCTTATCAAACTTTCAAATTCTTAGCAGTTCCCGGCGTAATCTAGCATTACGTAAGCTAGGAAGGATGTGCTCAAACTTTTCTCAGAATGTGGCGCTTTACTGGATGAATAGATAATGAATTCTCCGCTTCGAGTGGTTCACCAATCAGTGATTTATGGATCATCAATCCCGACTGAATTTCTACAGCTTGCCTGCGAACAGATCATCATTACCAGCGTTCTGGCAGGGGTATTTGTCGTCCACGAGAGTTCATGTTCAAGGCCGTTGAGGTAGGGTGAGTCACCGTGAGGCCCGCCAGGGGTCTGGGCCTAGAAACAGCATTCTATCTTCAACGCAAAATAAAGATAGTCCACTTCTAGGCTATTCTTCAGCCCAAACCGATATCGCAGTTTATAAAAAAGCACCGCCCTTATTCATGAGAAATTGTTTTATTCGAGTAATTATCACCACTGTATGGAAAACATAGCCATGTCATCGAACGTAACGAGCTTGAACTGAGGTTTAACATGAGTTAATTGAAGGTTACTTCCGAACTTGTTTCCGATGCTGATTGGTGTTTGTTGTATACAGTTATTATTAAGCATGTCTAGACTGCTGATGCGTGCATTAAGCAACTACACGATTGAAAAGCCTTTCTGGGTTTTGTTTCACTGCCCCTTCTACAAAGGCGTTTCACAGGCTAGTCATTCACGAGCTAAGTGGTCAGCGGGTGTCAACCCCTTTCGGCGCCCTATCCGATTCCCCCATCTGTCAAATGAACTGTCAGGCAGACGTGGCCTTGTATGGCATAAAAGGGTCCTCTGTCCATGAGCTCAGTTTTGCACGCAATGGCTGCTTTCAAAAATTAAGAGTTATTGTCGTCGTTCTCAAAACGACACCTAGGTGGACGTGAAAAGATAAGAAGGAGGTTACTACAAGCACAAAACGCAATCGGTGATCATGATATGTCTCATATCTCCCGACTATGGCGCGTCGTGACCATTCTTAATTGAATTTTATTGCGTTTGTTTGTGCCAATTTGTGCAATACGAAGCTTTACCGGAAGGGCTGCGTTTTTCGGGGATAAGTTACCTTCGTCATTCAGTCCCACGTTTTCTATTTGTCATGTTAGTGCACTCAGTCTGTAAGGAGTACAAATACATTAAATGAGTAAAATAAACTGTTAACCTGGTTAAAAGAGTTAAGAGTTAAAGTACAAGAGGTTATTTTGTTTTCGATTTGTCTGTGGTTATTGATGTTGCTGAAATTCATTGTTGATAAGAGGGTGTGTGACTCAATCACAGCATGTCCATCTACGGAGAAAATTTATCTTGTGAAATGATGGACTTTGTGCTTTGAGGGAACAAACTTTTGCGGCTCAGATCAACCGAAACATCTTCCACTATAATCAGTACAGCACAAAGAACATTGAATTGCATTTTCCAGCGAATTCCATATAATCTCTAGAAAGAGGATGTTTATTGCCAATACCAAAAAAAAAAAAAAAGAGCGTGACGTCAATCCCTTTATTACGTATGTAAGATGTTATGTATTTGCTTCTGTTTATCAATTTTGAAGTAGTCTAAATATACGTTGCGTTTAACCTTGTTGGAAATATTTTCTGCGGGAATTTATTCCTTGCGGATCAATCAACCAACAGTCCACGCAAAAAACCGCAGAAATCAAAACGTTTTAATTTCCATGTTTAGAAGCCCATTGAATGGGTCAGTTGCTAATTGTTGTTATAGATAATGGGTTCCTGCCATGGCATAGTATGAACACTTAAGTTCAATTCAACTCCCGCACTATGTACCTGAATGCAGGACTTTATTTTGAGCGCCGAGCAACTACTGACTCATCTAATAGCTTCATGCCAAGCTGTTGGGACAGCTTTTATAATAATTTTCAATTCAGGTCTGCGCGGTCTTCAAAATTAATCATTACCGATTCTGGCCGTGGCTGTCATCAGTAAATCCTTTTGCATTTAAAAAGTTGCGCAAAAATCAAACTGACCGTCGAAGGAACTGAAATTCCACTGAACCAAATCATCTTGTTCGTGTATCAGTGAACTTATCTATTTTATTTCAACGGTGAATAACATAAGCCTTTTGAATTAGTTTACTTATTTTTCGTTTGTTAAATTCGCATTTCGTGCTAGGCGTAATCCAGCTAAGTTTACCTATAGAAAGTGTACTGAACCCATTCACTCCCAGAAGTGATTAACCTGTAACTTCTCCCTAAAACATCCATACATTATCCAGCAAACAGGTAATGAGAATACTCAATACCAAGGAGAAGTTATTATTTTGATCTCTAACACTCGCGGTTAGCGAGAGAGGATTAACGATAAGATCTTGGTTGACAGATTACGAAGATAATAATAACGATGTAATAATTGTGTGTTCGTAAACAGAGACCATGAAAAACAACAGCTTGAGAAGCTCCCGCCAAAAACAAAGGGCCATTCCCTAGCTTGGTTTCGATAACACAAGCTGATCGCTTTCCGGCTACTTGACTCAAGATTTTCTGATTTAAAGTTCTAAAGCAAGCTGACGTCATGGTCTGTTTTGGAGCTGTCTGAAGATCGAAAGGAGTGATCGTAAACAACAAGCTTGAATTCGCTTGCTTTGGGTTGACTTTGAAATCCGACCAATTTCAGAGCTTCCGACCGTTTTCAAAGCCTCGAACTTATTGTTTATTGTTTCCCCTCTTGGAATAAGCTGTTGAAATGTCACAGACTCCCAATGCTTTCATCGGTTTAATGTTTGTTGATTACAATTTCCTGAATATCATTTGACATGGGATCGATGTCAGCGGAAGTCGCAAAAAAAACTATATATAAAGCCCTACGCCAAATCCATGCAAGTTCGATACAAGTTCACCGAGACGAAACGAAACGTCGAGACAGAAGAATACCAAATCCTGCTGAAAAACCTGTTGTCTTTCTTTCTCTCTCAGCGTCTGTCAGTCACTTCCGGTTAGGATTTCCCGTAACAAGCTGATTTTGGCCGAATCATAGTCTCGTATGTATAGTACTCTGTTATCATAGAGTGTGTTAACAACTCAAGCGTGTATACACCTTCCAGTCCCTCCAATACTGGCTGTGATCTGCAGCATGAGATCCTTCATAGCTTTTTTACTCCTGATTAGTGTCACGGTCTCGGAAGGTAAGATGCTTAATTTAGGCATTACATAAACAAAAACTGTTGTAATGCGACTTTACCAGGACTTTGGCTTGTACATCTTTAAAGCGGAAAAAAAGGAAAGCACAAACACTCTAGAACACTGTGGTTAATTCAGGAATGAATGTGCGAATTTATGCGTGGGAGTGCAACAAAAATTGAGTTTGTCTGGAAAATAACTGTTATCCCTCGTTGGCATAAGGTGTAAAAACGCAAAGCATTGTCACGTGTTTTAAGAGACATTTTTGTCTTCACAAGGAGTTAAGCCAAAGCTCTGTAATGTAAAGTGAGCAATAACAAGGACTGATTCGATATCTCTTCCACAGACAACTTTAAGGAAGAGTTTTACATAGCCTTTCATGAGGAAAGACGAGCTAGCTTTTCCTTGAATATATTCATCTAAACTCTTCTAATGAATCGGAATTCTTTTTTTTTTTTTTTCACGAACCGATAAAAAAAAAAAAAAAAAAAAAACGCTCCAACTCGGCTTGATAACTCCGTAAAGCGCTACACGTACCGGTACTCATAGGTCATGGGTTCGACACCCGCCCAAGCCTGAATTCTTTCAGGCTTTATTTTCACTACCGCTCAAGGTATGTTTATTACTGCGATGATCGCTCTAGATCTCCTTTAATTGTGTTGTGATTGTTACTATTTTGTCATGGATTTTCGCGCTTACCTTGAACATATCGAGCTTTTTAAGACTAGCAAGCGCGATTTTGTAAACATTTTAGAATGGTTCTTAATCTTTTTTGCTTTTGTGTAAACCTCGCACTAAAGATTTCAGTTTCGCCTTGCAGCGTCCAAGCACGTTTTAACAGTGGTATCTTTTAAAATCACAGAATTCTGCTCTGTCCAACTAAATCAACATGGCAATCTGCCCACATATTGGTGACGCCGATCTGCTTTTTTCATCGGGTTTCCGGTGTTTCATATCCTTTTCAGTTTATGACCACGATGCCTAATGACAAAAAATTCCGGTTGCAAACGATGCGTTTAGTCTGTTAATTCATGCACCTCAAATCTCTCAAGAAAATGATTGATTCTCGTTTTATCAGTAGAGAACACCACAGAAGATTCCCCTGGGGAATTGCGACTGGAATAGTTTTATATGATATGAAACGGTCATTTTGCAAAGTGTATAAGGAGATCCATGCCGTTTCCTGGTGTTATCTTGCGGAAAAAAAAAAAAAAAATCGGATCGCACCTCAAGAAAGACCGCCCACTGAACGCCTTATTTATGAAGATAACAATATTGTTTTGATTTCTCGTGCCAATTTTCCCGAGCCAATTTTCGTGAGCTTGAATGATTTCCGGTTTTCCTCAGCGCTCCGCTTGGCTGGAGGTCATTTGCAATGAAGGAATCATTTACGGCGCTACACATGACATGTTTATAGTTAAGAGGCGCTCAGTATTTTAACCTTTACCAAAAACCACTGACTCGACAGAGTTTTATACCGGAAATCAATCATTACAGGAAGTGATGAAAAAGGCAAGTTATCGGCCGTCGGAGGGGGTGGGGGGCGGGATACGAAAGTTACTCCATTGTGGAGCCTGGGACTGGGATAGGGAGAGAAGGCATTAGATGCCCTCTCTTTGTTGATCAATTCTTAAAATGCGCATTGGGCGGGGTCAATCTATAAGTTGGTTTCAGATGCGGGTCGGTTTTGAGATTTTCTTTTTTCTTTCTTTATTAGAGCCAATAATCAAAATTCAAGTGCGACTTGAACTCAGTTAAAGAAGAATCACCCCGTAGCGCGTAGAGGCAGATATGCTTAGTTATACTTTCCTTAGTTATACTTTCCTTAAATTTGAAATATTTGACTAGTGCATTATTTTTTTCCCTTCTTTTTTTTTTTTTTTTTTTTTTTTTTGCGTTGTTAGTTGAACGTCCCTTAAAACCGTTTCTCTTTTCAGGTTTAGTAGCGGATGTTTCTCGAGAGATCACTATTTATGCAGATCAGAGTCTGACGTTGTCATGTCAATCGAGAGATAGTCCTGAGAAGCTGATTTACTGGCATTGGAGAAATCGGAGTCATAAGGCCACCGATAATTTCGTGAAACAAGGGCCAACTTATACAATTAACAAAGCAACCGTTGATGACACGGGTTTTTTTTCTTGCTCTGCTGCAGAATGGGGAATCTGGGCCATAATGCACTACATTTTCGTCAATGTTATAGGTAAGTTACTGAGATTGTGTATTTGAATGCAGATCTAACAAGTGGAGTCATTTTTAATCCGTTAAGTTAATTAGGTTCTTATAGAGATATGAGGACCCCCTTAAAAGGGGAAGGGGTGGTGTCTGTTGTTTTATCCCATATCCCACAAATTTTTGGCCTAAATTTCCCGTATCCCGTCAATATTTTACCCAGATATCTCATATTCGATAAATCCTAATGAGGCCTCAGTTACATGAGGTAAGAATCGAAAAGGACACCGCATATTTCGTGGTCTTACAAAATAAAGTTATCTTGTAGGGAAATTAGGCAGTTGCTAGTTAACAGGCCCCGTTATGAATAGGCACAAATCGGGTGGGAGGGGGGTAGGGGAGAGAAATAATTCGTTTTGCGCAGAGTGCTAACAATCTACGTTCACTAATTCGTATTAATTTTCGCATCCCTCCTTTGGGATGTAACGCAATGCACTTCGGCCCCAAACAAACTACATTAGTGAGTTGTGGCGTAACGTCGCGTGACATTCCAAAGAATGGCTACGAAGGAGCCTACAACGGGTTGCAGGGATAAATGGCAGTTGTTTAAATTCTAACGTGATCAGAGCCTACACCTGGACAGGTGATCGAGTTAAAATAACACGAAACGTCAGCTTTTGAAACTCTTCACGGTGGCCAATTTACATTATCAGCTCTCTTGATATAACCACAATCACCTTGCTCTCTGCGAAGTCACACAACGCTCCTCCTCTTGGACCGAGCGTCGCGTGACATATCCCAGAGACTATGTCGTTCAAGTTGTAAGACTCAGAAAACTGCGACCAATCAGATAAAAGTGTGGGTAACAAGTGGAAGCCTCAAAACCAAAAACTAATCACCACTCTTGCTTGTCGCGCCTGATTGACTTTTCGCTTGGAAAATACAAAAGCATCCAATAAATGTTTCTGGATTTCATGGTTTTTTGAGTCTCACAGTAAGTCAATTATCTTCTTCACAAGAGCCAGGAAAACCATCTTGTGCCAACGGATGGAGCTTCTACAAGAACTCGTGTTTCATGCACTCCTCTTATAACATGGAACGTGTGTGGAGAGAAGCATCCTCTTACTGCACTGGCTCCTCTGCACGTCTGGCTAAAGTCCCACACGATTCAGATGATGATACCTTGCGCTTCATGAGTGTTCTTACCAAGGGATCCATCCCAGCTGAGAGATCTCTCCTTAATCTTTCCACCGTTTGGGTTGGATCAGCTAGTCACCCCACCGTCGGTCATCGAAGGTCTCAAAACCCACAGGGTGGGACTAGCAGCTGCGCTGGTTTTAATGCGATAAAGAGAAAATTAGACGAGGATGCTTGTACAAAAAAATGTACCTTTATATGTGAACGAGGTAAGAGGTTTCATCCTTTTTTCGCTTGGTGTAAAGATCGAAGCGTTTTTTTCCTTCCGCTGTTTAAGGTACCGGCCTTTGTGTATTGCAGGGGGGGTGAGGAGGGTTCAGAGAATTTTGATGCCCCCATAAGGCTTTGTATAACTTGTATGATGCCTTCCTCATCGACCGTCAATTGGCAATGAGTTTTCTACAGTCCCCCCCTTTACACTTCTTTTTCTCCCTGAAAACTACGAGATCCCCCACAATCCTCCCCTTCCCTTCCTCAGGCAATAAATAGTGACAATCCCTTAAAAGGTATGTTATTTGAGATTTGTAAGTGCTTTCTTTATCTCTTTATAAGAATTATGAACAAATTTTACCAAAGCTTTTACTCACAGAGTAAGGTCTACTATGGTATCAATTGATCAAGCTTTACCTAGCACCTGTTCTGTTCTTGTATGTATTTCCCAAACTTTACCGTTTGTATGGAAATGAAACAGAGATCTTTTCCTCGTTTCATGCTGTCTCATGTGGCCTTTTTCTCGTTAAACGTATTTCTAAAAAGGGAGAGACGAGGATATTTGTTGCTTGTTTTTTGTGAGCATTGACATTTTGATAGTGCAACAAGTTTTTTCAGAATAATCAAAGAACTGTAACCGTTTCCCAACGGTTGCATTGTCATAATCAGGAAAATCAATCCTGAACAATTAGCTTTTTTTTTATCAAAAGGTAATTATCATTTCTCAGCCTGATATCTTTAAACGGACCTGCGATACAACGATGTTTATCAGCGACTTTAAAGAAGGGTACAAGGGGGTGGGGACTTGTAAATCTTTTTCTTAAATCTTCGCTTCTTGTCAAAGCTCTGTTGGTTTCATTTTATTTCTACCAGTATTTGAGGTCAGTTCATTTCAATTTCGTTTGCCATATTTACAGTATTGCCGGAAGTCCCCAAAGACGTTTCCATCGAGTACATAAATTCTTCCGCTGTCCGTGTTGGATGGAACTTAGCGTCTTCTGGTAGCAATGTAACAAATAATTATGTGGAACTGTCTATTGCATCCGGGAATGTTATCAAACGGCAATCATCACACGGAAAGCAGTCTGTCATTTTCACACATCTCCTCAGCAACACACAGTATAGAGTACGAGTACAAGCCGAGAATACCGCGGGAAATGGGACGAGTTCACAGTATGTGTCGTTCAAGATGAACGAAAGTAAGTCGCGTTAAAGAGGCCTACGAAATTTTGTGCGTTGCGTTTCTTTAAACCCCACAGTCCTAGAACTTATTATAACGTCTGTTTACGGCAATTTTTTTTAATTTCGTCATAAAATGTGAAAGGAATCAATAGGGAACCATTCAAAAGCGTAAGAACTATGGAACTTGATGACAAACTTCAGGGGAGGGGGGGGGAGCTGTTTCAATGCCATTTGTTAGTAACACACGGTGCAACGTTTTTATGGGAAAGTAGACCCACCAAAGTAAGACGGCACTCTTTGTCCATACATTGTAAATGAGCTTAGCAACATACGGGAGGCTTGTCATTTTTGAGCATATTTTAAAGCTCTAATCACCAATGGATCTCTGCCGCTAAGTGGGCGTGGACTCAATTATTCCCTTTGCCCCACGTAAACGAGTGACAAGTGTTCGACATCTTTCATACGGTTCACAAACAGCAACTGCTCTGATTATCGCAAAAAAAAAGGGAGACAAATGGTGGATTCATTAAACCATATGATATCTGAGGCATGTTCCTTTTCCCGCAGACACCCACATTACGAATTTTTTCGTCGTCATGATCACCGACAACGCTAATCTCTGAGCTGTCTACCATGCAATTTGTTTAATTCAGAACAATATCTTGACGATGTCTTCTTGAAAATCGTATGAATAGCTAATCACAAATGACTTACATGGAGTTAAGACATCCATTGCCTGAGCTGGAAAATGAGCCTTCCTCCAAATCCCCTAAGCTACCTCTGAAATATTTGCCACTCCCAGCTGTTTCCTGAAACTGTAGTTGATATCACAGATTTCAATCAATTTTGCAGATATCCTAGTCATTCCCACCCCAGCAAAGAACAACCAAGTGATTGCTGGTCACCCCGTCACACTGCGGTGTGGTCAGCCGCACCATACCGTCCGGTGGTACAGAGAGAAAAGCAACGAACCCCTCAACACAAGTGGCCAAGAACTAACCATTCACAGTGTTTCCTCGAAGGATGAAGGTACCTACCATTGTGAGGTGGATCAGGGTCCAAGAGTGTCCATTAAAGTCCTTGTTGTTGGTAAGTTATTGGGGGTTAATCAGTCCTTAGTGTGGTAAGCAAGGTTTCTTAAATAGTTTGGCGATATGCTTTCCTTTCTAACATATAGGAATTCAAAAGTTCTTTTCTTGTTCAGAGATATTTTCATCACTTTCCATTTATCCCTATGCTAACATGACATGATGAAACGAATTGTAAATCACGAAATTGATACACAAAAAAACAACTAATAAACGATCTACTCAAGCAATAAACAGCGAAAAAGAAATGTGGAAAAATGATGAAAGAGGAAGATCTGAGAAATCCAAACACAAAATGGTCTTTAACACCTTCCTACTTAGCACTAAGCGGCGTGTAAACTTAGGGGTAAAAAAATTCACCTTAATTTTACATCAGCAAGACCGGTAGTGTATTACAAGAAATATTGCGTTTAAACTCAGAAACATGTTTCTTTTTTATTCTTTTTAACCAGAGCATCCGTTTATAACTGATATAAAAGGAATTTTCCTTGAACAAAACGACAAAGTGACGATGAAAAGAGAACTCCTCCTGCTTTGCAACACGACAAACAGGCACCCGCTAAAGTACGCATGGCTTAAAGATGGTGAACCGCTGAACAATGGAGAGGACTCAGTCAAAGTTTCCTTACAAGACGATGAAACCAATGGAAAATACACATGTCAGGTGTCAAACATCGCAGGAAATGCCTCTAGATCCTTGGTTATCTCTTCCGTGGGAGGACCAGGTGGGGAGAGATATTTTTTCGTTATTAGAAAGACTTTCATATTTCGAGTTTAGTTAAAATCGATGACCAAATTAGTCGACTGTGCCAAAGTATTACTTTAAGTGCGGCAAAAAGGGGTGAAAATATAGTTTAGAGGGTTTAAAATGTCAGTGCCAGCAGTTTTGTAGCCGGATGTGCTTATTTTCAGTAAAATACATAATAATGTTTGATTCTGAGCTTAACTTTATGCCATAAAAATAAACTCGAAATTAAAAGAGGATCATCTAAAATTCAATCAAGATTTAAAAAAACGATTTTTTTTATATTTGATCAGTGTGCAGTGAATCCCTAAAACGGGGGGGACGTATTCTTCTGTTTACGTGGTCTTTCACTTAAGTCACCTACAACTCGTAGAATACAGACGAATCTTTTAGTCTATTTACATCTTCTATCTGTGGTTTATACAAATGCGATTTGTGAAAACGTTTCGTGCAATGTTCCATTGCCTTAGGGATGGATTTACCTTGCTGTTTCGAAAGTAACCAAAAATGGTTACAGTTTCCCCTTTGACTCTTGAAATCACTACGTGACTATTTAAAGATCATAGATGTTTTTCAGAAGGAGCTGTTAGCCTTTGATCAACTCTCTTTTCGTGGGCTATTATCTGGACTAGAGAAAGTGTCTTGTTTATAAGAGTCTGCTGCATGAAATTGACTGATACGAATGTTAGAGGAGCTCGCATTTTTTCCTTCGCGAGTGCCTCCCTCCCCGCCTCCCCCCCCCTCATCCCCCCTCTCCTTCCATATAGAGTATTTCCAGAGGGAGGTTTTGCTGTCGTCTCCTTTGTAACCAAAAAAATAGAAAACATTTTGTTCGCATGATCAACACCATGGAAGATAAGGAAATTTGAGCAAATCATAAATGAAACTGGTTTGTTTGTTTGTTTTCTTCGACGCCATCACATTTCAGAAAAAGAAAAAAAACAAAAACAAACAAACAAACAGAAACAGCAAAAAAATAAAAAATATTGTTTTGCCAAAAAATTTGATTAAGAAATTTTCCTCATGTATCAATAATTAATGTTTAATTGTTCTTTTCTCTCGTTTGAAGAAGTATCAGAGGTCAGTAACGATCGCTCCAAGTCAACCAATTTGGTCACGGTCATTGCTGTTTTCTCCGTACTCCTCATAATCTGCTCTGCTGTGGGTTTCACCCACAGAAGGATCACAAAGTTAATAACTAAGAAAATGAAATCCAGAAAAATGACAATGCAGAGCACCTCTACTGAAATGGCAACTGTGGAGGAAATGGAATCACCGAGACCAGAGTCACCCACCGAAACTATCACGCGCGATAGCGATGAGGTTTTCCCTTACGACGTTATTTCGACATGGACTGGATCAAACGGGCTTTACATGAGTTTGAGACGCGAAGGAAACGATGGCGAGCTTGAAGATACCACGCAAGTTGCAAGAACTGACTACACTAACATTTCCCCTAGCAATCGTAACAATAGCGCGGCTATTTGCATGTACGCTCCATTAATGCATACTGCAGGATTGCAAGGTGCCAAAGAGTCGAAAGGTCCATATGTGAACGTGAACACCGTGGAGACTTCATCAGATATGTAAGAAAAAGAAAGCCTATCTCGTTTTCAACTAGTCTTTAAAAAAGGCTCTTTTCTAGTAGAACCTTGTAACTTTTGGATTTCGCACCTGATTAGCTGAAAATGGTGTGAAACCGAAGTAACGTGCATATAGATTGTGTTTCTGAAGTCTATGACCTTTTCACTCCTGCCTTTGAGACATTAACAGAGCCAGGCTAAGAGTGGTTTATGTTTATTAGCAGCCGCTCTGTACACAAGTAGTGGGACCGTTTCCTCTTTCCAAATTTTTCTTGCCTCAGGAGAAGTTTCAGTTAGTTTTGTTTTTCCCCTTTTGGTATGGTCCTCGTGGGACGGACTTTGGATTACAAAGGTTAAAAATGAAACTCCCACCCCTAAAAAGCAACGACGGATGTGTCTCGAAATGAGGAAGGGACAGGTACCTTCAATTCTCCAAGATTGTAGGTGCGCGAAGTAAGAGAGTGACATAAGAGAGCAAGGGAAGCAGCTGTCGCGTCTACCCTTTTGTACAGTATGCATATTCTCCTTAAGGAATTATATAAAATTCTAAGGAGCTGAAAAGGAGAACTTGTTCAACAATCAAGAGCTTCTTTAGTTGTTGATAATTTCATTTATTCTTGTGACCTTAATGTGTGATTCAGGGGTGATATTGTAAGGAGAAATTAGATGCTGGTGACTCTTAGGGATCACCCTTAGATGTCACTCTTCGATACCTTAATATGCTTATGGCAGATGATGTATGCTGTGTTGTAAATAAGATAAGTTATAGATGTGATCTCGGATTAATGTTCGCAAAAGCAACCATAACTAGAAACATATTGGACGAGGCTTAGAACGATCTACGCGAAAATTGTCAAAGCTGCGTTGTACTTTATCTTTCGAAGCCAATGAAAGCTGATGAGTAAAGGCTGATAGTTTCGAAAGAAACTGTTTGGGGCTGCGTCGGTGGGAGTAACGAAATAATTTGGATATACCAACAAAGTTGAAATGGTAAATTGGCCACCGTAATGATTACAAAGCTGAGGCGAATAAGACAAAGTGGATTGTGTATGTCTGTACTTCATCTTTCTGGGATGGTGTAACAAATTTTATGACCGTATTAGCAAGTCGGAGCTGATGTTTAATTGAAATTGAATAGTGATACCATTGTAAATGTAGCAACACACGAATTACCTATTAATTAATCAATAAATCAATTCATTTGATAAATTAACTATTAATTAATTAGCTGTTAATTACAATGAATAAATCTAGCACTATCCTAATCACACTCAAATATGAGATCAAGATTATGTTAAGTTCGCTTAGACGGGAAGATTTTACGATGAAATCTAGTTTGTAAACTATACTTATTTTGGGGTTTTTGTGTAAATATGTCAGCCGAATAAAGAAATTATAAAATACATTAAAAAATTCTGTCATTTCTGCTGTGTGAAAATATATTTCAGATCAATTTGGCCTCATATTCCTTGTCAGATCTTTCCAACAAGATCGTCCCGTCTCTAAATGCCAGTTTTGGGACTTGGCCAAAGAACTAGTTCTCGCCAAAATTTTGAACATAGCAAATAATTTTCACTTATTATCCAACTACACTCCGTAGAGTACAAATAACGCCATAGACGAGTACAGATATCACGCGCTATTTGCACACCAGAAATAGCCACGAAATTCGCCCGAACTTAAATAACAATTTGGCGCGTTGAATAATAAATCTCTTATTAGACGTATTATTATATAGTATCGCTGAGTATTTTCACGAGTTGTGCCGCATTTTGACTCGCCTTACGGGCTCGTCAAAATACGGCACAGCTCGTAAAAATACTCAGCGATACTATCAAAAAAACGTCTATTAAGATATATATCATCCTTCTCGCCGCCGTAATTACCAAATGTTTTCAGTGCAGACTTTAGCTAATTTTTCTCTCAAGAACAGAGAGCACGACTCGAACACGAACATGTGAAAGGCGCTAATTTGTGGTAAAACGATGAACCACATTTGTTCCTTTCTTCATTACAGACGACCTTTTAAAACGTCATTGCATGCATTATCTACAAAAGTTACCATTAGATTTCAAGTAATTAACCCTTTCACCGCTAAGAGTGACAAGTATATAAATTCTCCCAACAATATCACTTGTCCTTGAGAACTAGTTCGGGGTTTGAAACAAAACAATTCTTCATAAATTTGACTCATTTAATTTAACGAAATAACAAGCTACACTAGCGTGACAAAACAACATGGCGGTTTTTTTTTTTTTTTTTTTTTGTGGTCAGACTAGTTCCCAGTCCTTCTAAACATCACTCCTGAATCACATATTAAGGTCATGAGAATAAAGAAAATGATCCCCAATTAAAGCTCCTGATTGTTAAATAAATTCTCCTTATCAGCCCTATAGAAAATGTATAGAAAACAGTATGGAGAATATGCATACTAATGTGAGGGTGTCAACGTTAACCTAACTCCTGCATCAGAAAATCAGAAAGGGAGAAACATTGAACTACGTCTCGTGCTTTCCCCTCACTTCCTTCGCGCTCTAGCCGCTTCCTGTAAGTTTTACAACAGAACAGAGCACGTTCAGAGCCTATCTCTTCGTTAATTGGAACCCTCAATCTTAGTGCATACATTCCGGGGAATCACAAATGATCGAAAAACAATTGTAAGGCTGCCTACGGATACCAAAGAAGTACACACAGGGTTCAATCAAGGAGAAGCTGTAATTTTTATTCCTGAAAAAATTAAGAAGTCTATCGACAAATTACTCGTACGCCACATCATAGCATATAGTTTCATCATAAATTTGCTGCAATTTTGTTAGATAAAAGCTTCTACGACGTACAGCCAACCGGTGAAAGCATATATTCATCCCTCGGCCGAATGTGAGAGCAAAAGCGTTTTGCACATGCGTTTGACTAAAATGAAACCTAAGATAACCAAACTAATAAAGCATATGCCGTTTTATTATAAAAACAAGCTTTCAACATACATGTATATGCACTTATTAAATTGAAATCGTTTCTGTTCTTGCAGCAGTAAAAGGAGCCATAGAGAAACCTGGAATGTGGTTAGAAACTGAAGAAGTATACACACAATAAGATTTTAATTTAAAAAACTGAAATTCTCTCTTGAAATTTGGAATTCATATTCTACCTTTATCTCTTTATCTCTTTTCATAACACTGAAAAGTATCATCAGTTTCGTTAGATCAAAATATTTCAAAGTTTTAAGGACCTTATTCAATTCTATACATAAACGTCTGAATATTTCAAAGCAAAACTGAGTTTCGCTCCTCAAAAATATGAAGTACTGCATAGCTACATGATAATTCTTAAAATGAGCCCATATCACCAAAGCATTTAAAATTATACATTTTACAATAGAGCGCCAAAGCGCCTAAATAAGGCTCTATTCCTCCAAAATTTGCTCTTAAGTTAAAAACACTATGGTACCTCTTGGCCTTATGGTTGCCGTTTTATTCAATCTCGAGGACACGATACTTCACTACAAAAATGTTAAAGTTGTAATCCTTGAGGTTGCTTTCCTTCAACAATTGAAACAAATATCGAAAACATACCAAAGCATCTTAAGGTAATTAAAACTGAATTTTTCAAGATTTATTATACACAGACTCAAATCCATCATAATATTTCGATAAATTTGAGTACAACCGTTCTCTACATCACAAAAAATCAAACTTCTGTCACGCTGAAAGTTCAAACAACGACAACAATAAAAAAAAAAACAAAAAACAACAACAAAATGTTTTCATCTCCGTTAAAAAAACCTGTCCACACTTTTTCCATAAATTTCTAAAACAACACATCTGAGAAATCTTCCATTTATCCTTAGAATTCTTGAGTGGCTTCCAATCGATTTCTTCAGCGTCTTTGAAGACTGGAAAAATAAGTGAAAACAAATACATCATAATCATGAAACTTACTAGTCCATGTTAGGCAGACACTATCGATGGCTCCGTTGACCAAGGCCTCGCATTGGTTACATTATCAGTGACTAATTCACAAATTTTAAGGCGCGTGTCTGTGTTGCGTTTGGTGACATCAATATGTTTGTCTAATGGCTCCGTGACAATGGCTGTAAACAAATTCCCTTAGAGTATTGTTAATGTCAAAAGTAGTTGATGCGTAAATGTCATTTCTTATACTGTCACATTGCTAAATATTGTTTTTACCTTTTACTCTTCCTGTTGCCTTTTTCCGCGGGAAGATTCACATGTATTATTCTGATACTCGATAAATCATCGTCACAAAGAACGGCAATGAGACGCTTGAGAGGACAAGCTGTAAACAAATCACCAGTGATTTCGCCATCAACCTCCAGAACATTCAGCACGGCACCGGACTTGACATTGAAAATTCGAAATAAAAAACGCCGAAAACTATAGTCAAAGCCGACTACACACAGTTCATCACTTATGAATTTAAAATCCCGCACTCTCTTCATTTCACATAAAGTGTAAGGTTCCTTTAATGAGATCACATCAAAAACATAGAGATAAGATGGGTCGTCCTTGAATGCAGCTTCGATTGATGGACATGAGTCAAACGAAAGGTTTCTTACTATTCGACTCAAGCCAAGGTGTCTGCGAGAAGTGTGCCCATCCACAATGACAAACTGTCCACTGGGGGAGAACTTTGCAGGTACACGTGACATATTAGGGATAAAATCGACAAAGTAACTATCCACAACTTTGGAAAGAGTTACAACTTGCGGTGAATGTGAAGCAACACGAACTGCGCCATCTACAACCTGAACTAAACTATAAGAGGTTGTCAAGAACTGACATTTGGTGTTACATGTGACAAATATCCCGTTGAAAATGTCGATTGTTCCCAATATCTTTCCACTTCCAGTGTCCAGAATCATTACTACATGTGCAGGTCTCTTGTCTCTCTTAGCCTCTTCTCCTTCTGAGGCAGGACTCGTCTGCTTCGTTGTGGGTAGGCGAACCGGGCTTTGAAGACATTCAAGGAACTTAATATCCCACAACTGAAGATTACTATTTACTGTGGGAAATATGCTAAAATCAGCAACCTTCTTCTCTTCTTTATCAATGACGCATGCCACTAATTCCTCTGCTATGTGGAGCAATCGTGTCACCCCTGTTATGTTGTCCCATCTTTGAATACACTTGGACAATTCAATGTTCCAAATTTCAAGACAACCACTCTTGGTCAAAACCACAACACCGTCTCTCACTGGCAGAAGAGTATGGGCTACTGAATGCTTAATTACTTGTGCTGCCTTAAGATTCTCGCTTTTAATGTCGCTTGCCAAAATTCCTAGCATACTTTCATCATTCACCGCATAAATAGTATTACCGTTTAACGAGAATACGATACTTCTGAAAGCAGTGTTTGAAGAGGTTTGCTGGTCGGTCGTTTCATTCGGATTTCTTAGCATTGAAACTGAAGGTAGGAGAGGTGAACTCGTCAACACAGATTGTTCGTTTAAGACAAATCTCCATTGCAGTATACTAGAGGGGCCTAACATGGGTTGGAAGGAAAACTGATCCCCCAACAAAAACCCAGCTTCGGTACGGGATTCCAGATCCCATGAATGAAATTTGACAGGAGCTGGGATACAAGAAACATCTAATGAATATGTGTGATTATGACCCCTTCTTAAAATGAAATGATGAAGTACGTGATCTCGCCAATCATCATAGGATACATGCATACCAAAAAGGCTTCGTTGATCAGGTGAAAACTTTAACATTCCACATGGTTTGGAGGGTGTTGCTTCCGCCAGAGTGTCAAAATCGTTCTTCCTGTCTATTACACATATTGAGCCCGTTGAAAGGGAAAGAGCAATCATATTTCCATCTGGAGACCACGCAAAAGATAGAACTTTTTCCTGTCTTCTAAGACGACTTATCTCCTTGCCATCAGTTAGACTCCATACCATGATGCATTTATCATCCTCAGGGCTATCTGTTAGTATCATAGTCTTGTCTCCAGATACTGAACATACTCTGAAGGTGCACTGACTTTCAGGGAAAAGCGATTGTAGGTTTCCACAAAGACTATAGGCTTGTCTGAGTTCGCCTGGTAAGACACAACTGCCATCTGGATGGAAAACAACTGAACGATAAAATGACAAACCACAATCCCAATCGGCGAACGAATCATGTATCGAAAATAGTGCCCTATAAGCCCCATACAGATTTTTAAGATCTTTATTAATCCTCACAGGACGTATCCAATGTTGCTCCCCAGTAAGAAGTGACCACAAATGTATCGTACCCCCGCGACACTCCATCACCAAGTAGTCCCCTTGCGGGGAAACATCGCAACAGAGCACTTGAGACGAAGAGGGAAATTCAGCTTGAAGGTATTCATGTAACTTAGTCTTTGTCAAGTACTCCATATAGGGTAATTCGCAATACTTTGTCTCCAAAAGATTTCTTGCTTCACAAGAAAGTTTAGCTCTGCCTTCATTCAGTACCAGTTGGAAAAAGGCATCCGGGTGCTCTCTCAAGAACCTTCTGTGCTTCCTTAAAATAAACATCAAGTTATTGAGGGAATGTGGAATTTCTTTGCACAAATCATTGAGTTCCTCTTGCTTCAAAACATAAACGACGTCTTCACAGGGTGAGGCGCTGTTTACGCATAGCTTCGCGTACACAATCTCTAGGTCGACCACGTACTTTTTTATGATTTCCTCAAAGGAACGTGAATGCCCTTCGTCTTTCATCTCTACCATATGCTGTACACCAAACTGCAAGGCATACCTTTTAGTGTCTGCAAACTGGCCTTTGTCGACAGCTTTATTTTTGACTTTGTTAAGCTCTATGGTGCATAGTTCGCACATAATGCGATGGCCTTCCTTTACGTCCACGATAAAGTCGTGCTCCCCATAGCAGGACTTGCTTGTTAACCAATCCTTGACAGACTTGTGAAAGAAATGAATACAGTCTCCTCGAATGGGAAGCAGAGCTGAAATGCATGATTGTGCCTTCTTCACCTTTCGATGTTCAGTTATCGAATATTCTCCCGCAAGCATTACTTTAGTCGCAAAAGTTAATAATAATGGTTCCTTTGCAGCCACTAGCGCACTAAGGAATAAAAGAAACTGCTCCTCGGCCACGTTCAGTTCTTTACAGAGCTCTTTTTCCAAACGTTGAAAGTACTTTTGGTAAACAGAAGAAACTCCAGTCGGCAAGATACTATCCACCTCCGATGTAGTGAGAAATGAGGCATTATCTATGATAAAATGAATAAGTAAATGAGCATACAAAATAAGCCCTTCGGACTTTTTCACCAATTCAGTTATGAAGCAGTTTTCTTGCTGAGGTGGAATAAGATGGCTGAGCTGCTTTCTGAATAACAACTTAATGTCCATCAGGTTCTCTTCATCACTTGGCTCTAAGGCTATGGGACTAAAACTCTTGAGGCTTTCTGCGATGTTTACTTCTGGTCGAGCTGTTACAAGAAACCGAATCCAACAAGGAAGTTTCTTGAAGTGATTGGATATAACATCAAGCAGCTCATTCCGTCCCCGGTATTCACTTTCATCCAGTCCATCCACAATGATGAGAATGTTTCTTCCAGGATCTTTTAGTTCCTTTAGTGGTCCCTCAAACAAAAATTCAAAGAGTTCCCTGACTTCCATATCATTTGGTTCTACACCAAGGTTTCTGGAGAGAACGTCCGCCAGATTATCCCTGTATTCTAACAAGGATTCGGAAAGTTGGTGAGCAAGAGACTGAAGCATTACTTTTGGATTCCTCTGACGTGCGTTATCGTGCCGACAAAAGTGGCTACCTGACAGTCGTCCCACTTTCATCATTCTTTTGCAAACAACTGCCGAGATCACTGACTTTCCCATCCCTGCATTTCCGCTAATCACCATAACACGGTTTTGGGAGGTCCTATCATCCAGCCATTCCTCCACTTTTGTAAATATTGACGCACGAGTACCCTCTAGATACCGTTCTACGTGATATTCTACATCTTTTTTCGGGTCAATTTTGGCGAGTTTCTTGAAGCTTTCATATTCTTTTCCTTTTCTGCTCTGTTCTTCCAGGTTGGAAGAGATATGCTTCGGGACTTCCTCTTCTTGACTGCCTGAGCTTCTTCCTTTGCTTAATTCTCCAACAGCTAGCTTAACTTCCTGTAGACCTGTTTGCAAACTTTCAAAACGCTCTTCTTGGCTTTTAGCCAAGCCCTCGATGGTGCTGTGTATTTTCGTCTGAGTCTGATGCACTTCTCCTACCACTGATGCGCTGTCTTGAAGCGTTTTGTGATCTTCTAGTTGGGTTTGACGTAACTCTTCAATTATGCACCGTGTAGTGTTCTGAGATTGATGCACTTCCCCAAGCATTGCATTACTCTCTTGAATCGTTTTGTAATCTTCTAGTTGAGTATCACGTACTTCTTCAATGATATGCCGCGTTGTGTTCTGAGATCTAAGCAGGTCCGCCAAATGAGATATGATGTCTTCTTCACTTTTAGCCCATTCAAGTAAAACGTCAAGATAATCTTTCGCGCTGCACTTTTCATCCTTCAGTCTATCGATTTCGGTTTGATCTAACCCAAGAGCTACAAGAACAGCACTAATTTCGCGCCACAGAGAGGAGAAAGTGGGCGTGTCAATGCCAGTGCTAGAAACGTGACCGTACAACTCATTGCGGAAGACCTTCACGCGAGCGAGATTTGCCTCAATAGAGGTGTCACTTGGGGGTGGCTCCATATGCCACCCTGTGAGAGGAGGGGATAGTCCGCAAATGTTGGTGAGAAGAAGAAATAGGAGAGTGATATCAAACGTGTTAGAGTCTGGTGCTGCTCCGCCAGGAGGGAATAGTTTATTCCACTGAGCTGCACGTAGGACCTTTTTCTTAAGGAGAGCATTCAGGGTCGAAGACTGGGCGGTTAGACCAGCAGACAGCCTTACCGGAGGGTAAAAGCCATCAAAAACTTTCCTCAACACTATTGTTCCACCATCGATAAGAAGTCTGCTCAACTTGGAACCATTTGTCTTCTCTGGAGAACTGGCTAAGGGCGACGGTGAGGCAGCTGCCATTTTGTTCCAGAGTACTACGGACTAACCTGTAAAGGTACTCGTGTGGCAAAAGAGATGATTCTATCTCTTTTGTGGACCATGAAAAAAAAAAAACAAAAAAAAACAAAACAAAACAAGAAGAATGATTCAACTGTAAGAAATTTCAAGACAATATAAAAATGTCACCGTTGAAGGAGACTTTCGTTTTGAATACACCGTTCAAATATATACCGTAATCATCTCAACAAGTTCTCATACTGCTTATCATTGAAAATCATTTTCAATAATTGTAACGATTGCTCATAAGTCTATACTAACACTTCATGCTCAATGACCCATTTATGCAAGCGCTTATTCTAGTTTCTCCTGCCACTCCTGAGTATCACTACGCTACCACATAGTGCGATATGGGGGCCCAGCTCCTAGTCGCGAAAATTTGCCCTTTCGATTTATTTGAGAATCAGAATGAAGCAATGGCAACTAGGTTTCCTCTCTCTCCAAAAGTTACGTATTAGTAACAATTGGTTATGAATTATTCGTTGAACTGTGAGCACAGTGTGACATATGACCGTAAAACGACTGTGGTCGAGTTGCCACAGTGACCTCATTGCAGCAGAACCAATAACAGTTGCGGCCTCTACTATGTTGTCTTCTCCAAATAGTATCCACCTTGCCTCTGGTTCTTTATCTTATGCTTAGGGGATGATGGTATTGGTGATAAAACGATTCCAAGTATACTCTTCAAAGTTAGCCTCTTACCACTGTTTAGCTGAGAGGCAATGTCAATTTTCCCCCTGGGTCCATGGCTGTCTCCTTGCACCTTCACAAAGCACAAAACAGTATCAGAATAATGTGCGTGACTTAATAATACTAGAGATGCACACACTCTGGTCGAAGATTGCGTTATATCTTTCTATGATCAACTAGCGCGAGGTGATTGCAGCAAGGGCGCTCAGTTTAAGAGTGGATGCCTCGCTTTTTGTCAATTTTTCGAAGAATTGATGACAGCGACGGAAGAATATTAAATTGCGAAGAGCACAAAAGATGTTATTGAGTTTGGCAGAACATTTTTCAAGAAAAGATAGGAAGCTTTTGCTGATTTGATTGAGAATAAACGATAAAAACTGGCATCTAAAGTAATTTCTCCTATAGTATCACCCTTATATATCAAATGTAAAAGTCATGAGGACTGGATTGTTATTAAACAAATTCTCCTTGTCATTACCATAGGAAATGTAAAAGAAAAAAATGTAAAAGAATGTAAAAGAAAAGAACAGCATGAAGAATATGCATACTGATGTTAGGGTGTAATGGGTTAATGGCACTATTATGGCAGGTCTGAGTGTTTTCTCACCCAGCAAAAAGACTTTCCAATCATAAGCATAGATCTACATTTTAAGCCCTACTTGCGATTCCCAATGGAATAATCTATGTCAATAAAAAGACAAATTTAGTCTATATTAAAGCAATCACAAGTTTTTTCATGATTATGTTGCTGTTGTCCTCAGAGCATCTTTATTGCTATCATGATCATGACAACATAATCACCAAGTTGTGAAAAGTCTCATGTTAAAGTTGTGAAAAGTCTCATTACCTTCTGACAACTTCAACTGGCTTTTGATTACAAAAAGGCTAGACATGATTGTTTGGCTTTTCTGAAAAAAAAAAAATCATCTCAATTACCCTTCTAGCATATTTGTACATATGAAAAGATACTTGGCCTACTGAGTACACTTGAGTTTGTTCAATATGATGATACAGCTACTACATACCCTTTAGCATGTCTCAAAATGGCATATGGCAAATTGCACGATGCAAGACCTCATGAGATTGACCTCATCGAGTTTGGATGAAAGCTCCATGAAGTGTAGGCATTTAGGACTCTTGAATTCAGATGCATTTCATTTTGACAACAAAATTATTTCACAAATATGTTTAGAGCAGATAGGAAAGAATTTCATTACTTTAAAAATAAGGTTCATCATTTTTCAACTGCATTGGCTGAGCCATGCAGCATATCTGAACCTCTTATACCAGTCCCTCCTTGGGATGCCCTAAAGCCCAGAAAAGCAGTAATCACGACCTTTTAAGGTCTTTAAAAAGAATAAGTCTGCATTGGTAGGTAATTAGTAATTAAGTCTGCATTCAGAGCCAAGTGGCCTGTCCAGTAACAGCCTATCCAGGGTTCTGTCACATAAAGCAAATGAGCGTATTACTACCCTTCCCCCTCCATCACAAGGTTACCCCCCCTCTCACATTTCATCAGGCTTCCAGACAGTTCACCTGTACCTATTTACATTTCACGGTGGAGAGGGGCAGGGTGAGAGTGTTTTGCTCATTAGAACACAAAACAAAGACCCAACCAGGTCTTGAACCCAGACCTCAACTCAGGCTCCAGTGCACTGACAGAAAGGTTACCCACTCTTTTAGTTTGAGTCCTATTAATCATCGGAGGAACTTTTTTACTGTAAGTGACATCAAGAACACTAAATTTTATACTGCAAACTACTATTCTGTTTAGTGGGGAATTCCAAAATGAAACTAAATTTATGCAAAACTCACAACCTGTTCAAACCATGTGACTCAGATGCAACAGCAAAATACACATCCATACCTGCAGTTATGCATGGTGTCTCATTCATACTCCTTTGAAGAAATTCTTTGTCTTTCTTTTTTTAGAATCTGCACAGATTAAAGTGCTCATTAGTAGAGCTCATACTAGCTGCAGGCCTTCAGTAATTTGTCAAAAAAAGACAACGTGACATAGGGAACCAACAGTAAATCTTAGGGAAGTTTTATACTCAGTGCATGCAACAAATAATTTTAAGACAAAGTGCATTTCTGAAATGTTAAAGAAATGCAGGAGGACAAACACCCCAGCAGCTCTTTCCAACCTTCATTCATTCATTGCTGACTTCAGCAATTGAGGTAAATTAGAAAACACTCATTTGAAAATTGAGTTTGCAGGCTTTGAAATTTATTTGATAATTAATTTGCATAAACATTAGGTAACCATAATGATTTCAAGTGCAATTTGGAATAAATTATAAAAAATAAATTCTCCAAAGGCTAACCAATGAGGGTGTTGGGTGATTACAATTTGTTGTCTTTCAAGAAATAGGCTAGTACTTTTTTATCCCAAACTACTCAAGGAAAAATCATGTCATTACCTATTTATTGTACACATGTGAAATTTTGACTCTGCTTTCATTAAAGCCAGGTTAATGGTTAACTGATGAGGCTCTTTGCCCTTGTGTTGTGTCCCAAGGGGTTTTCTTTTTAGAAATTGCTTCAAGATTATTTTCTTTTGCACTCTTTCTCAGGTAGAATTTGAGTAATAGCAATAACCAGTACACAAAGGTTCTACATCAAACTCCAATTTGATCTTTGTTTTTTTGTGTGAACTGTCACACTGCATGTACATCAACTCTAAAAGAATTTTCTTCAGAGCTACAGGTTAATTCTTACATTTTGATACTTTTATCAAGGCTGTTTTTGGAAGCTCAAGACTTTCCAACTTTTGGCCAGTTGTTTGTACTTTGTTAATTGCACTTCTGTTCTGCACGCTGAAATTTTTGCTTATTATTAAAATTTCAACCTTGTGAGAGGAGAAGACACAATTTCAAGTATTTTATGTGCAGGGGTTTCATTATGTTTTCTGCAGGAGGGCAAATGGTTTTCACAGGCAGGCAAAAGTCTTTGAACTAAACTTCTTTATAAGATAAACTTTCCTCCTTAGGCTAATGGTCAAATCAGGTGGGCAAAGCCGTCCTCACAACCGGTCAATTTGCCCAGTGCCTGGCCCTTAATGAAACTCCTGTATGTGTGAAGACATATTAGCCCTTCACAGAAAAACAAGTTTTAAGGGGAACACAAAATTAAAGCTTACATGTCATGGCATGCCATGCTAACTGTGTCGCAAATTTGCAGATTTGTGCATAATTTATTTAGTAACCAAAACAGAGGCAGACATGGTAACTTTTGTTGGGCTTTGTTGGAAGCAGTGCTGCAGTATATGACATACTCTGCACCTCAGCATGACATGCTGTGTGACATGAGCACTAAAAGGCTCACATGCACTAAGACACACCTCTATGCATGAAAAGTCCACTTGCGCCTAATTGGACCAGACTTCTGAATAACAACTTGAATTTTACCTATACACAACAAAACATTGTATGAAAGCTTTGTGACCATATTAAAAGAACAAACCTCTCTCAATAAAAACAGACAAGATTTTTATGGAATTCATAAGAAAGTAAAGACAAAAAGGTCATCAAACAGGTCATCAAATCAATTAAAACTCAGTGCCAATCTGAACCTGAACTAGGACAGATTTCTTTTGGTGCAAGTTTTCGAAGCAATAGGTTGTGAACATTTGAAGAGGACAGTCAGAATAGTCAGATTTTCTCTGCTTCAGTCACACAACTTCAAATACAAAACATTCCGCAATCTTACAAAAAAATATATGAAGTCGATCAGTCAATAACGGGAATATTCAAAGGATATGATTTGAATTTGGTCAAAAAAAGACTCTCTTAAACTTAACCTTGACAAAGATCAGGCTGATGAAGGAGACAGTGACCTTTCTGACTACAGCAATGATAATACACTGGACGACAAGAAGGACATCTCTGATTTTGAATTTTCAGTTTTCATACCTTTGAAAATCTTTTTTTTGCATTCTTGGGCATGCAAACATTGATAAACAAGCAGCAACATTTGTGATGACTAAATTGTCTTAAAAACACTCAGAATTTCACTCCAATTTCTTTCGCTTCGGTGTTAATTGTTTACCAATTGAAAGTAATGGACAAAAATATTAATTAGGGCTTGTAAGTAATGACCCAATATCAACCTGTCCCAAGGAAGTTTATAAGAATTTATTAGCAGACTGCACAGAGATTTTTATATGAGACCTTGGGAGTAAAAGGGTTTAGATTAGTCCATACCTGTAAAATGATATATCAGGGCCCAATACTAGCTTTTCAACTAATTAGCCAAGTGGCTTAAGTGACAACTTAGATGTTACAACAATTTCAGTTTGTTTATTAGCCAAACCGGTGAGTGGAAATTGAAAACCACAAACCAAAACTGAATTTCTACTAGGCTGCAGCTAGTGGGCTTAACTGCTAGTATAGTGTCAAGCCCTGTGTATAAACTAAAGGTAATCCTTAAAAAAGTCAAATCATACATCGAAATACAATTATATAGTACCTAGGTGTTCCACTCTAAGGTGATTGTGTATTGTTTATGTGCATATTTCAATATTAACCCTCAAAGGGAAGGGGTCCTAGGTATGTGCGGGGCATTTGACCTTTACTGTCTCCCCTACCCTGGGGTGTTTATGTGTTTTTTATGAATAGCAAATAAGGATCATTTTCCAAGGTGAGGAATTTATATTTGCTTAGACTTGAAACAAAAATGGTACATTTGTTCAGATACACTGCACCCCTCACTGCATGAAATGACAAGAATTGACAATTTATTATTCAACAGAACAACTCCCATGTTTTAAAGCAATACTATTTGCCTAGACTGGCTGATTTGATTTGAATTTTCTCACTTTTTTGACCCCTGTAGTGGAGATCTTGCCAACAAATTATTCTGAAAAGCCAAATTCCTCACATACATGTATCATGCATATAAATTATGCACAGGCCCTCCCTCCCCTCCCCCCACAATAGGTGTATCAATCATTAAAATTTTGTCTGAACATGACTCTCACTGCATATTCTCAAGATATTACTGGAACAGTTTATTTTACTTACCAGATTATAAAATCAATTTGTTAAATTACATCTTGATCTGAAATTTTGAAACCTATCTGGACCTAAACAAATAAAAACAACCATCAGAAAAGACCACAATTGAAAAAACACAACTTAAAATTGATGAACATGAAAGCTGTTAACAAGCAGATGTGATCATAATGCCCAGGTATACAGTCCCAGTAAAAAAAGGAATAAACATTCTAGAACATGCATCACCTGAGCAGGGTTAAAGACAAATTTCAAATCATTAATTCAATACAATCCTGACAGTTGATTAAGCTGATTTGTTCCTTGCAATTTTTAACAAAATCTCAGGGTTTTTGCTGAGTATAACTTGATTCTTCTTTATCTTTCATTGCATCTTGTATTAATCATTGCTGTTTATAGTTGAGCTTAGCAGCATCAAATCAGCAGTTATTTAGTAGAATACCCTTCTATTTTGGTGACATTGAAGGGAAGAGGAAACCCTTGTAGCAACTTCTTTTTTATTTCAAATGCAAAATTGCTTCACAAAGACAAATGCCTGAGCTAAGTACAAACAGGCAAAGTAAGTAATGTTTTGTTGTAATATTTCACTTGCCTAATAATTCAGCCATATTGGTGAGTTAAAAAGTCTGAGTATTTTTATATCATAGGTTTTTATAATACCCCATGTCTATAAGTAACAAAATAATGTAATTCTGCTAAACCACAAAACAGAACATATAGCTATGTTTGGGACATATTATCATTGCAAGACTTAGGTTAAAGGTAGGTACAGTCTATTTACGAGCCAAGTGACCCATCAGGCCGGTGCTTAACTCCAGTTTCTTTAGCATGAAGCGAATAGGAGTATTTCTACTCCCCCCTGGATGGGATGCTAATCCATCACAGGGTTACCCCCAGCATTAGATTTGCCGTTACCCATTTAAACACCTGGGTGAAGAGAGGCACACTGTGTGAGTACAGTGTCTTGCCTATGAACACAACACAACTTTCCCAGCCAGGGCTCAAACCTGGACCACTTGATCCAAAGTCGAGCGCATCAACCATGAGGCTACCGCCCCTCCATTTACAAGCCTTAGCTAATTAATAATTAATACTTTCAAAAATACACAACTATTATATGATAAATTATATATATATAAGCTAATAACTTATAGAATAAAACTCAAATTTAACAAATGGTAAACACCACAGCGTATACTATTGAGTTATGGATGCATGCGGGAGGTTGCTAAGCATGAAAAAAGCATAAGAGTCGCTCGAGGCAATAGCCGAAAGCGACTCTAGCTTCTTGAGTGCTTAGCAAACCTCCCAAGTGCATCCATGACTCAATAGTGTACGCTGTGGTGTTTACCGTTTGTTTTATAACATAACATTGATACATCGTAGCTAAAGAGTTCCCTTTTATTTAACAAATCTTACGTGACCAGAAAAAACAAGTGCACGCGGAAAAATAGTCTTTGCATTTGCTCATGTCAGCAGCGTACACCCATGGGCAAATGGGGGACGCTAAATTGACCAATCAGAGCGCGCGCTTTACTTTGGTTATGTTATAAATAATTATATTAAACACAAACAAAAGGCTGTCTGGAGGAAAACATAAACAGATGCTAAAGCCAGCAAACAAGGTACTCGGAGGAAAGGGAAGAAAGAAAAATAGCTTCTAAGAATACAAATGCATTTTATATTAATTTTATGTGTTAACCAGCTGAGCTGTGATTACAGAGCAACTGATCTAAATGACTAAGTAATAACTGAGGTAACTAGCATGACCTCACTGTACTTTTCAGTACTTACAATAGGGAACTTGAATAGCAAGATAAAGCAGCTGATGTTAAATTGCTAGTACCTAGTAGGCTTGCTTGATTACAATTATGATGTAAAACTGTCTTGGTACTAATTCACTTTGTTTGTTAATGTTTAAAAGCATATTCCTCAGTAATGTGTGATATCGACATTTCTCAAAAATTCTGATGCTAATCAACTGGATAACCATCATAATCCTACCAGAAAAATTTCACTGTTGCTATTGTATCTGAAGCTAAACTAAGTCTTCTCACAAAATAATCGACATGACTTATTTTTTAGGGAGTTTTCACATAGGGATAACATCTTAACTTCCTTTTCTAGAAGCATCTGTTTCCCTTTCCTTTTCAGTGTATATATAGTCTGCTTCTGGAATAAATAAAGTATGTATGTATATATGCATGCATACATACATACTTTGCATACAGACATACATACATGCACACATACATGCATACATATATGCCTACATATATGCCTAGGATATATGCCTACATATAGGATATATGCCTAGGATATATGCCTACATATATGCCTAGGACAATCGATCACAACACACAAATTCAGGAGAATCAAGTTTAATCGGAAGAAATACCGGAAAGAGTTCCATATAACCCCATACAAAAATGACCTCTCGCGGAAAGACGTACACTAACGGCTTTCCGTTTACAAGCCGTTTGTCAGCCGTTTAGAAAAAATTTGCATCCGTCTGAACGGCTTCGGTCATCCGTTCGTCGAAATCATCAGCCCGTTCGAACGGCTTGTTCACCCGTTCGTCGGAAACATCAGCCCGTTCGAACGGCCTGCTCATCCGTTCGTGAAAAACATCAGCCCGTTCGAACGGCTTGGTCATCCGTTCGTGAAAAACATCAGCCCGTTCGAACGGCTTGGTCATCCGTTTGTGACAAACATCGGTTCTGTCCTCGTGTACCAGTTCACAAGGGAATTACCATTGTTCTTTCTTTGTTTAGGAGTTATCGGTTAGCTATTGTGTATTGTTTGGTCTTTTGTATTGGCTCTTGTGAACCGGTACACCAGGACAGAACCCAAACATCAGCCCGTTCGAACGGCTTGGTCATCCAGTACTGTTGTCGAAAACAAGACATACGAACGGCTTGGTCATCCGTTCATTGAAAAACACCAGTCCGTTCGAACGACTTGGACTATTTTCCGTCGAACGACATGTAACATCGGTTGGGAAGGTTCATACTAGTAACGCCACCCGTTTACTGAGAATAAATTCTTACGTTCGAGCGGCATCAGTCATCTGTCACGTGCTAATGTTTACAAGATTTGTCCAACTTCATTCGCTCGAATTTTGCCTTTAAACACCGCGCGTACACAAGCAATAACATGTTTCCTAATCGATAAACACTAACTTTCCGTATACGCTTTTCAGTGGGTATGTGAAGTTTTATTGTCTTGCCGTTCTCACATGGGAGCGTGTCTTTGACCAAAGATTTAAGTAGGTCACAAGTCATGAATTAAAATATCAATAGAATTTTCTATCACCTAACTTTCAATTGTTTCTGAGCGGTACTATTGACAAGCGAAAGAGTCGATGGCAGGAAAGATTTCGTTTGTAGTATCAATTAACACACAAACAGCAAAAGTCTAAGTGTTCATCAGACATCTTTTGAAATGCATTGTTTACATACATTTGTCTTCGGTGTTGACTTTTTGTCAAATAACGAACAATCTCGCGTCGACGGCGAAAAAGCCTTTTTCTTTTACACTCGACTCAAGGTCTCATAGAAAGACATACATACATACAGTAACATACATACAATACTGACGAATACTGTTTAAGGAGAATGCAGGGTATACGGAAAGTTAGTGTTTATCCGAATGACATTAGATTTTGTTAGACATTTAAGAATAAACACTAGCGAGAAAAACACACAACGTTTCGATGACTCCATGTCATCATTCTCAAGTGAGAAGAGAATAAAAATGAATAGTTAATTATACCGTACGAAGGTGGCAAACGTAAAAAGTTTAAAATATTTAAAATATTTAAATAAATAATTGCGCGTGTTAAGTTCATAAATGTAAACTATTAAATAAATAGTTTCGCGCGTATGGAATCCGATTGTTTGTTCAAAGAGGGCTTCATCTTCTTTATGAAAAGCATTTCATGAACTAAACAGTCCAGTTTCCCGGTGCACTTTTTAAGTACGTTGAAATGCTTGGTCAGGTCGCCGATGGTTTGTAGGCCGTGGTCGTTCTTTCGATGTTTGCCGATGGCCGAATTAACTATTCATTTTTATTCTCTTCTCACTTGAGAATGATGACATGGAGTCATCGAAACGTTGTGTGTTTTTCTCGCTAGTGTTTATTCTTAGGGCCTGATTACATGAGCCGAGCTGGCCCGGTTAGCCGGGCTGATTTCTTTTGTTTTCACGCTTTGGCGAACACCAAAACAAAAGAAATCAGCCCGGCTAACAGGGCCAGCCCGGCTCATGTAATCAGGCCCTTTTAGTGTTTATCGATTGGGAAAAATGTTCGCGCGGTGTTTAAACGCAAAATTCGAGCGAATGAAGTTGGACAAATCTTGTAAACGTTAGCACGTGACAGATGACTGACGCCGCTCGAACGCAAGAATTTATTTTCAGTAAACGGGTGGCGTTACTGGTATGAACCTTCCAGACCGATGTTACAAGTCGTTCGACGGAAAATAATCCAAGTCGTTCGAACGGACTGATGTTTTTCAACGAAAGGATGACCAAGCCGTTCGAATGTCTTTTGTTTTCGACAAACGGATGATCAAGCCGTTCGAACGGGCTGATGTTTTACACGAACATGAAGTTGCCAAATAAATTATTTGGCAACATGCAAAGCTGCTACAAAAAAGTTACAGTCACGTTTGTACGCAATAAAGCGGCAATAAACACTCGACACGGCAAAGATATAATTATGACGAGAATTTGACCTTCATGGGTTATTCGAGTTTTTTTAAAGACGCTGAACTTAGTCTCTGTTTAACAAGCTTGAATAATTAGTCAGGCAATTTTATAGCATCAAAGCAGTTGACTTTCCGTTCGAAGCAACAAAATCTGAATTGGACCGTATCTGCCCATTCGTTAGGATTGATAACCCAACAGTTCGGCCTTTATGGCAATTGTTTTTCACGAGCCGTTCGAAATTAATCGGAAACCCGTTCATCTGTTTATGTCAACCCGTGCCAAAATTTTCGCAAGCCGTTGAGTCGTTCGAGTGACCCGTTCGATAATTTTGACATGGCGTTCGGTCGTTAGGGTAACCCGCTCTATAATTTTCACAAGCCGTTCGGTCGTTTGCGTGACCCGTTCGAAAATTTTGACAAGCCGTTCAGTAGTTTATGTAACCCGTTCGAAAATTTACACAAGCCGTTCGGAATATTTGATAACCCGTTAAGCCGTTCGATAGCATCCGTTCGAACGGGTGAGTTCCCCCGTTTGTTACCCGTTCGGTGGCCGTGCGTTTCACCCGTTTAACGGAAAGTCGTTAGTGTACGTTTTTGCATGAGAGTTTTACTGTCATTATTCCATTTCATAAAGATTAAATTAAAGGTTTCTTTCCAACACTCTATGCATAATTAATGTAGGGGGTTATATTATAAGGAATTCTTGCCGAAATACCTACTATGTTAAATCAAAACCCTTGGGAAGAAATCATGAAGTCTTCTAGAGGTACAATTACTCGAAACCACATCACTGTACTTATATCGTAACTCACCATTAATATACAGCAATTCTATGAAATAACAACCTTTTCTGAAAATCCACGGCTTGACACCTGTGAGATTAGAAGCAATATTTGAAATTGATGAAGGTTTAAACATGAGAAGGCGAAATTGAAAATCGATGAATGTGCAAAGCGGAAGTGATGAAGACTATTCGGCCCTCAAACACCCTTATTGCACTTCCAAATTGACGATAAATGACAAATAGTTGGTTTAAACGAACCTGGCTATGGAGTCATCTGCATTTCAAAGCGAAAACTCGACAAAGAATCACTTTCCACAGACGACGAACAATGCGAACGACAACCTGTAATGGTTCAAAGTAAAACCACCTCTCGGCTTTTCCCTATCCCAAAGGCCTCAGCGAGTAAAATATCGAAACATTAGAATGGACTGGACTTCTGAGTGGATCATGAAGATTTAGTAAATAAACCCCATCGGGCGGCTGGTATGTGGGCTGATAATGTCCGCGGCCGAGAGACTAACCGAAAAATGATTATTTGGCCGAGAAGCGAAGCTTCGAGGGCAAACATAAAATTTTGAGGACAGTCACTCAGCCAAGGACCGACATACCAGCAAGCCGGAACGGGGTTTATTGATTTTATAACCCTTCCATTAATTTTCACATCGCAATTAAACTGCGCGCAAACACAGTAAAAAGGCCAGTGGTGATCTGATGGCGAATGCGCTTGATTGACGCAAGCAGGCAAAAATAAAAAAAACCACTTTGGTTTCCTTCCATGTAAAGAGAAGAACGGAAAAGTTGGAACTCTTGTGTTGACTATGTTTCTTTTTCACGGAAAAATCGGAGGACAAATATCGACACGGACGGGGGTTATTGCGTGATAACTTTCCTGTGATTTTGCACCACGTGACGTAAAGTAACCAGTAAAATCGCGCCAAAATTAGTGGGTGGGTTATAATTCTTGGTATCAAAGTCGTTCGTTCGCCGACATTTATATCTTTACTAGAACAATGAAGTGATGTAAATGCCCAGGATATACCAAAGACACGTCACGGATTCCTCTCTCTTTTGCCTCAAACTGCTGGCCGCTTGACCAACATGCTCACGGACAGTCATGTTTGGGTATCTTTTCAGACATGTTCAGGTATCATGTTTTCAACCTTAGCTGCTGAATAACTTGAGGGTCCTTTCAGAATTTTGTGCCTTTGTGCACCTTGGAACCATTCAGAAGCCAAAGGAAAAATTATGATAAGGAATGTCGGGGACAATATTTTATTGATCACTGTGAAAATAATACATGTTGTACAATATGGAAAATACCCCTTATGATCAAATCACCGTACAGTTATTGGTCACACTTAGATAGCATAGCGTAGCTTAATCATTTAATATGCAGAAATATATCAAGTCCTAGCACAAAGCTGATTTCCGTAGAAACGTTCAGAGGCCAGGGTGGCCGTAGTTACTTTCGTATGACAACTAAAACATAAATAATAACGGTGATGACGACGATGACGATGACGACGACGAAAACGATCATGACGATGGTGATAATGAAATGACGATCATGCCACTTGAACTACTTCTGCTGAGTAGAAAGAATTGAAAGTTATTTTCTTTTCTGTAGGAGAATTCTACCTAAAGGTGCTTAGTATATTATTTTGTTGGCAGGTGGGCTGTGATTGGTCTTCAGTGCAGTCAGTGAACTGTCTCACACAATTTTCTCATGTTTAACGCAATTTTTGTTTTCTTTCCTTGATAAGGTATTCCTTTTGGATGTCAAAACAAAAAGGTACATAGTTTAAGTGCATCAATTTTAAAACAATAACATCCTCAAAAGACGTGCCGCACATAATAAAGTTCCCACCCACCCCGCGGCCAATGAGGTGAAAGAAAGGGCCTAGAAACCGGAATGCGTTGGCCTAAAGACTTTTCTTCGGGTGCAGTACCGTGGGTTTAGGGTAAGATTTTCTCAAGTTTAGTACAACAGACTCCCCAGTTAACCGTAAGTTTTTTAAAAACATAAGTCGGACGAAGATGCTCTGTTCTCTTATCCTACAGCCTAGAGGCGGGTGCTTTCGGCTGACCAAGAAACCCCGTGAAGCCAGCTTTAACTACTTTGATCTTAAGAGATGATCGCGTTCAACTAGCTCAGCTATATAATAAAAAGGCAGGGACCTTGGCACATAATAACGTTTTAATTACATTTACCGCTCCTACTGCGCAATAACTTCAATGATATAACTAAGCTATGATACAATTAACTTTGAATAACTTGAAAAAAAAAGTTTAATACAAAAGTATATGTTCCATCATGGTGTTGTTCAAAATAGAAAAATTCTAGTAATTTTCCACAACCATAAAGTATACCTTCTTTGTATAGTTTTTGATACAAAAATAATAACATGCAAATTTATTTTGTTCAATACACAGAAACGTCACACTGGCAACTGAAAATTTTACAAATTAAAATCTTTTCATGTAATTCCAATTTACTCGACTAGCAAGCCCCACCATCAAATAAAAAGTCTCCAAAGGAATCTACATTTAGCTAGAATCGCTGTCTAATCTTGTTCCTCAAAAAGAAATTTGTTCTCTAGAGTAATTTCTTTAGCGTATGGCACTTGATATCTTACGGGACTCTATAAAAAAAGTTAATTTCACTGACTTCGGTATAAATACACCTAATGTGTCATCGCTCTCTCAAGCAGGAAGGTTGTTGAAAAGCTGGAGGCATGCGCAATAATAGTTTCCAATTCTTTTCACTCGTATCTCTCCATTTGTTTCATTATCCGTCTCACATAGTTATTTGAGGCCTGTACTACATGACAACACATCTACGCAAGAAAAAAGAAACAGATATTATCATTAACACTACTGTAGCTGTTACACCAAACATGCTTAAAAGGATAGTTCTGTCCTAAAACGATACCCAATTTGAAAGCCTGAACTTGTAAAAGGCAAAGAGATGATGTCTTTGCTCCTCATTAAAGCATAAAAACTGACCTAGTTATGCAGGATTTGTGTAGTCTTCTAGGAAATTTCAGATTTTTTCACTTCATAACAACGCACGTGCGCCATAACCGAAAAAAAAAAAACACATTTTACAAGTTTTCCTTAATTTTAAGTTTTTTGCAGCAGAGCCGTGCGAGTGCCGGGTCGGACGCCTTTTTCCAGTCCGACCGGTTAGCATCAGCTTGTCTTGCCCTAAAAACGTCAGCTTTCATAATGGTTTCCTTTAAGATTCCGCGACCTTATATGGAAAGGACCATTGCAGTTGTAAACGTAAATTAAATTTAAAAAGACAGAGGTCATGTGATAAAATACTTATTAACTATGTTTGGTCGATCCGGACAGGTAATATTTCGCTCCAACGAATGACCTAGGGCTGATCTCGAGCCAAATATTTCCCCGTCTGGCCCTCTCACTTAGCCAATAACTAAAACAATTTTCTGCTTTAAACAATGAAAAAATTTGATGTGAGCTGACCTAAGAGAGTTCTGTCAAATCCAAACACAGATTTGCGCTCAAATTCGCATTATCTTTAAGGATGGAAAAGTGTAGCTTGGCTCACCTTTTCCCACGACTGTTCTCTAAGATCTCCGAGGTCCTGCTGACACTGAAACAAAGTATATTCAAACTTAATAAAGGGTCCCTCAGTGGTTGAAGAGTGGCTCAGGGTAAGACGAAAACCGTCCTAATTGTAATGAGGAGGAGGAAATAACTCGGGCTAGAAGTTAAGTAGAACTGAAATCTAGGGTTTAGGCTCCTTCACCTCCACTTCCGAGGAATATTTCTCGGCAGTCTCAAGTTCAAACCTTTTGCCATGCTTTTCAAGTACCAACCACTCTACTTAAAAGATTAAAAACTGAAAAAATGCAATCCAACTTGGTCACCTGAGAATTCCCGAAGTTTAGGCAGTTAACAGGCTTTCGCAGCTTTAGTAAACTCATTGAGTCATTTGTCTTCGCTTTAAATGGCTTCTGTGATTACCTTGGTTTTGGTCTTCAAAATTCAGTTGAAAAGCGCTCAGGCGACTTATAACACTCATTACTGCTTGTCATTCACCTTTACCAATGACTCTATGAGTTCCACTAAGCGACCATTTCAGCCAATGGCATCTTTGGTATAAATTGAACAACCCGCATGCACTTCACCTTTGAGCGCACCTAACCTGAACTATAGTGTGGTGGCACGGTGGCCTCATGGTTAGTGCGCTCGACTCAGGATCCAGAGGTCCGGGTTCGAGCCCTGGCCGGAGACATTGTGTTATGTTCTTAGGCAAGACACTTTGCTCTCACAGTGTCTCTCTTAACTCAGGTATTTAAATGGGCACTGGCGAATTAATGCTGCGGGTAACCCTGCGATGGACTAGCATCCCATCCAAGGGGAGTAGAAATACTCCTAGCCACTTCTTGCTACAGGAAACCGGTGTTCAGCGCCGGCCTGATAAACCACTTAGCGCGCACACAGACTTTACTACTTTTTACTGACCTGAATTACGTAGCAAGATGAGATCAAGTTAATAACTACCTTAGAGTCACTATCAAGAGGCTAGTTAGCTAAAACAACAAAGCTTCGCTAGCTCACCTACTGTTTTTCATATCGTCTCTGTCACGAGGCAGCTTTACCTGCACAAGTTTGAAGCATGGGTCGGATTTTTCCAAACCAACAGCGACGAGTCGCTTATGAGGACGAGTAGCTAAACAGGAAGGCTTGCTCTCCAGGTGTAGAACGCTAAGCAAATCTCCAGTCTTAACGTGAAAGAGTTGTAAACCATAACCTGTACCGACAGTTGAGGTAACAACCATTTCCTCTTCACTAATAAACTCACACCCAAAAGGAATCGCGTCGAAGTTAATGGAACACACTGCGTTTCCTGTATATGCACTAAGTACAAGTACATTAGTAATGAACGGCCAGTTTTCCAAAATTACAAAGCGTTCGTCAGGAGAGAAACTCCCGTAAAAATAGTCCAAATGCTCCTTCTCCCACAGAACTGCTGTACCTTCAGACAACTGAACAGTGCGACCGTCAGAGGACATCACCTGGAATTTACTGTTACATGCGATACATTCCCTTGAACCAGTAGGAATTTTAGACACAATTTTGCCGCTCGCTGTATCTATGATACTGACTTCAACTCTTTCTCTGACACACGCTACGTGTTCATCTGATACAGTAAGAATCTCTGCTATCTTGTCTAAGCTGGACCAACCTCGGATGCATTTTGACAACTGACAATTCCACAGCTTGGGAGTGTCGTCACGAGCTGTAACCAGTATACCTCCTTTTACGGGTGTGAGATAAATGGTGCCCTTCTTATCAAAGCTTTTCTTGGCTTTGAGCTTTCCACTTGAAACATCGAACACCGTTATAGTTGGCATATCAGCATCATTCACAACATAAACCGTCTCACCGTTCAGTGAGATTGCAATGCTCGTTGACGAAGTATTCACACGTCTAGATGCAAGCTGGGAGTTTTCCCGCTCTTTGTTTACATTCAATACTTCAATTACGTTCGATTTCGAAAAATTACTCATAACTACAGAGTGTGCATCTAATACAAATTCTATTAGCGGAGGCGTCTGAGGAGAAAAGCATGAAAATGGATCTCCCAACAGAAACCCGCAGATACTAGGTGCATCGCATCTTCTGGCCACATCAGGTAAACTTTTCTCCGGAGAAAGATCTACCCAAGAGTTCTTGGGATTCTCCTTTTTGTCGACATGGAAACAAAATTCTCGCGTAAAATAAGATTTAGAAACATGCACACAAAATAGATACTGATGATCGGGAGAGAACTTTATCATTCCACAGGCTTCAGAGGTGGTTGTTTCAGTTAGAGTTCGAAAGTCATCTTTTACATCAACTAAACAAATTGAACCGCTTGCAGTGGAGATTGCAAGTAGCCTTCCATTTCGAGACCATGCAAATGACAAGACATCTTCGGATCTAGTGGTGCGAGTAATTTCAGAACCATCGTCCAGACTCCACAAAACAATGCAATTACGATGATCGTCACCAGTACAATCAGTCAGCATCTCTCTCCCATCTCCAGAAAGCGAGCACATGGTGAAACGGCAACCGCTCTTTGGAAAGAGTGGTTTCAGCTCTCCATCAAGGGTGTAGGCATGGCTGAGAACTCCTGGTAAGACGAATGCCTTTGTAGGATGAAAAACAACAGAGCGGTAGTGGGACAGTGGAAAGCTTCTCCACTTCGACGTCCGGAAATCTTTAAACACCCTTGCCGGACGCTGCCATAGCATCTTACCAGTGTGAAGTGACCAAAGCTGAATGGTGCCGTTGGCACATTCGCTCACTAAATAGTCCAACTGTGTTGAAACATCGAAACAAACTACTCGAGATGAACATTGAAAACGGACCTGAACAACCTCTTGATGTCTTTCCTCGTGTATATATCTCATGTGTGGTATTTCGGAATATTTCGTCTCCAAGAGGTTTGACGCTTCAGAAGAGAGCTCAAAACCTCCTTTATTCAGTACAATTTGCAGGATCAAGTGGGGATGTTTTGTCAAATCTGCAATGTCCCTCCTTAACAAAAATAATAGGGTATCGAGGGAGCACTGCGTCTTTGGGTCCAACTTTCCAAGCCATCCTTGCTTCTGAAGATAAATGATATCTTCAGACGCCGTCGTATTATTGACACAGAGTTTTGCATATACCAGCTCTAAGTCTAAAATATACTTCTGCACAATTTCCTGAAGGTGGGACGCTATGGTATTTACTTCTAAAGCTGATATCTGGTGCTGAACACAATGTTGAAGGGCGTACGTTGTCCTATCACTGAGTTGCCCGTCAACACCTTTACGCTTAACCTCGTCGACGTCTTCTGCACAAAGTCTAGAAAGAATACGGTGGCCCTCCTTTTCTTCCACCAAAAAGTCGTGTTTCCCATAGGTGGTCATGTCTGTCAACCAGTCTCTAACTGACTTGTGAAAGAAGTGAATGCGGCCATTTCGAATGGGCAGCAAAGCGGATATGCTCACGATTGCTTTCCTTAATCTTCGGCTATCCGCTAAAGAAACGGTACCCGAGAACATCAATTCGGCAACATAACCTAGCAATAAAGGCTCTCTCGCAGCCACAAGGGTACTCAGGAACCTGAAAAACCCTTCCTCTTTGATGCTCAGTTCGTTGCAAAGTTCATTCTCTAGACGTTTAAAGTAGGTGTGGTAAACTGTCGAAATACCAGAGGGTAAGGTGCTGTCTAGCAAGCTGAGGTCGAGAGGGAAAGCATATTTTTTGAGGAAATCTACTAGCAACTGAGCATGTAAAATGAGACCTTCGGATTTTCTAACCAGTTCACCTATGACGATGTCTTGGTAGTCTTTTTGAATTACATGACTTAGTTTTCTCTCAAATAACAGTGTTATATCCCTTACGTTATCTTCATCGTTTTGTTCCAGTTGAACAGGGTTAAACAAGTTTAGACTATCTGCGATGTTCATTTCTGGCCGAGTCGTCACAAGAAATCGAATCCAATTTGGCAGCTTATGGAAGTGATTAGAAATAACGTCAAGCAGCTCACTACGTCCCTGGTATTCACTTTCATCTACTCCATCTATTACCATGACAATATTTCTACTTGGAGACAACTTTTGTAACTTTATGAAAGGATCCTCAAACAGCAACTGAAACAGGTCCTTGACTTCCATATCGTTGGGCTCCACGCCCAGGTTTCTTGAAAGAGTCTCCACGAGAACGTTCTTATACTGAGGCAGACAATCAGATAATTGGCAAGCTAAAGACTGAAGCATTATTTTAGGATTCCTATGGCGTGCTTTATCATGCTGGCAAAAGTGGCACCCTGATAATCTTCCTGCTTCTTGCATTTTTCTGCACAAAACTGCGGAGATAACGGATTTTCCCATACCTGCATTTCCAGTGATCACCATCACACGATTTTGGGACCTTTCATCAACCAGCCAGTTCTCTACTTTCTGTAAAATCGTTAAACGAGTTCCTTTTTGATACCTTTCTGTATGATAAACGATATCTTTTTCTGTGTCGATCTGTACAAGTTTCTTAAGAATTTCTTCCACTCTGCTGTTGTTTTTCTGGTCTTCCACCCTTTCTGCTGCATGTTTGAGTTGTTGCAAGGTTTCCATCAGCTTTGACTTAATATCCTCTTCACTTTTAGCCCATTCAAGTAACAGATCAAGATAATCTTCTTCTCCACTGTTTTCTGCGTTCAATCGATCGATTTCTACCTGGTCCAGCCCAAGAGCAACTAAAACGGCACTAAGTTCGTGCCACAGAAAAGAGAAAGTGGGTGTGTCAATGCCAGTGCTAGACACGTGACCGTACAACTCATTACGGAAGAACTTAACACGAGCAAGGTTTGCCTCAAGAGATTTGTCACTTGGAGATGGCTTTGAATGCCAACCCGAGAGAGGAGGGGATAGTCCACAAATGTTGGTGAGAAGAAGAAATAGGAGAGTGATGTCAAAAGTGTTAGAGTCTGCTGCTACTCCGCCAGATGGGAACAGTTTTTCCCACTGAGCTGTACACAGGACCTTTTTCCTTAGGAGAGTTTTCAAGGTGGAGTAGTTGGCATTGAGACCAGCAGGAAGATTAGCAAGAGGGTGATAGCCATTAAAAATGGTCCTCAGAACTGTTGTCCCACCATCGATGAGAAGTCTGCTGAGCTTTGCTCCATTCGTCTTCTCAACAGAGCTGGCCAGGGGTGAGGGTGCACCTGCCGCCATCTTTTACTGAAGGACTATGTTTGGTCCTCCCACAGCACCTGTGTGACCAAGCTAGGTTAAGTTGTTTAACCACAAAACGCCTAGATGCATTCAGTATAATTTTGTATAAAATCATCCTAATAGGATTCTACAATCAGTGTTCAGATTAGACTATAAGTAAGGTGAACCGCAAACAGATTCATTCTGTTTGTTGGTTCTGTTGTTACTTTACTTGCTTTGGTAAGTGTCTCTAATACTGCTTCTAGACAAAATCAACTAATGTTAAGGCTTTTACCTACTCAAAGGGCCATTTATATTCAACATTCCTCGGAGGAGCTTCCGCATGCCTTATTGTCAGTAAACACCTCTTTAACCCCTTATGATCGAACATTCATTGGTATTCATATTCGCAACACTGTGCACAATACATTTCTTCTGATACTGACAAAGAGAATTTGTTTGGCAAACAGAAGTTTCCTAAATCGGTGAAACTTTAATTCATTCACATGACCTTTACATCTTAACTAAAGGGTAATACTGTAAGACGAAATTAGAAGCCACTCAATCTAAAGGGTTTAGGGTTCAATTTTCACCTAGTACGAGTTTTTCCTCACATCAAGAGGCTAATCTAAATCCTACCGTAACAGTTTACAGGCACTAATGGAATCATTAAACTGATTAAAATTGAATGACACCTTACCTCTCTCTAACAAAAACCCAAAGGTGTCAAATGTCAGCTGCATGTTGTTTCTTGATCCCCTTGTAACTAGTTAAAAATAAAAGAAATTCAATGAAGAAGTCATTAAATTGATAAAACTCTCCATCCTTTCACCCATCAGTGGTATTCCCTTGCTTAGCTCAATTTTTCTTTGCATGCTAGGAGTACAGCCAGTGTACAATGGTGAAATAGACTGATATTTGACACATGATTCATATGAATCATATCTGCATGAAAACAAGGGCTGACCATGAGCAACCACTGGTCAATTACACTTGGTAGAACTCATCCATGAAGAGAAGAGAAAAGGCCTGTTTGGTAAGATGATCATAATGATTTTCTTAATTGGTGAAGTTACCCTTAAAAGACGGCAGAAGAAGTGTAGCCAAACTGAATGATGAAAAGGTCAAGGGGACAGGAAAACTTAACCTCTTTGAGGTTTTATTGATAATTCAAAATGAATTTACAATCAATTGGGAATTAACTGACAAATAACAGATAAATAAATAACATTTTTGAAACATTTTTGAGCCAATGAAAAAGCCAATGGGCTTACAAGGGAGAAATCATTAAGGAAAAAGGTGCACCTGTATTAATGCGTGATCAAAAACAAAAGAAGCAGTATCAGAGTTTCACTGAGCTCTCTGCAATCTGTTCAAGTCTAGAGTTTTAACAAGATTCTAGTTAAAGTTCTTCCTATATTAGCATTATCACTTAACCCTATGGGAACCAGTAAGGGTGGAGACTGGGGGCATCTTACCAACCAGCCCCTTCCTTAACGCAGTACATTCTATTGAATTAACAATAGCATACTATTTTAAAATATAAAATAAAATGGGAAAGCTTCAAAATTGATTCTTAAGAAGAGTAGGTTACAACTTAAGACTAGTACTCCTTCACTAAATTCTCTACTCTCTAGATAATCTGAATGAAGTTGTACCAGAGCTTGTAGATCTTCCTCATTGAGGAACATACTCCAACACACAAGTGCATAGTCAGGATTTTTTTAAGGGGGGAGGGTCACAATATGTCAAACAGAGGGTACTCACCAGTTTTCACCACCTGAATATTGTAGGTTAATTGTCAGCTTAAAAAAAGGCTTTTACAAAGGGGGGGAGGGTCACAGGCACCCATGGATCCCTCCCTAGCTAGGCCTCTGATGTATGTTGGTTACCACTAACTCTCCTTTACCAATAGACCACTTTCATAAATGGCTGCTGGATTAATATTCTTTTGTTCAAATTTAAATTTGCCTAGGCGGCCTCGTTTTCCAGTACAAAATTCAAAAGAATACATTATCTCAAGCGAGGCCACCCAGGCAAATTTACATTTAAACAAAAGAATATTAATCCGGCAGCCATTTATGAAAGTGGTCTATGGGGATTCTTAATAGGATTTTCCCTCAACAATTTAACTCAGAAGATCTTTATGCATATTCTCCATACTGTTTTTTACACATTTCCTATGGGAATGACAAGGAAAATTTTGTTGAACAATCAAAAGCTTTTTTTACTACCTTTATCCTGATGACCTCAGTGTTTGATTCCACAAAATCTCAGGCATATTCTCTGCACTCTTCTTCCTACATTTCCTATGGGAAAGACAAGGTGAATTTGTTAACTGATCAAGAGCTTTGCTCATTGGGGATAATAGCCTTTATTCTCAATGCCTTAACATTTGTTTCAGCACTAATATAATGGAAGGAGAAATTAGACACTAGTCATTCTTAAAGATTAAGGGGCTGAAGGCATGTCTATGCATTGAGGCCTGGCAAATAAGCCAACCATAGGGCTTCCCTGCCCAAAAAGGATCAATCTTCAGGGACTGGCTCTAAGGGTAACTAATTTAATTACAATAACAGTTATCACAGTTGTATACATTCTGTGTGAATTTACACTGTCAAGGTTTAAATCACTTTTGTTCAGCAATATTATTAATGACACCGCCTCTATAAAGCCTGCCAAAGACTAGCCCTCTATCATTTCAAATTCTATGACAGTTTGACAAGTCCCAAGGAGTATGTGCAAGGGTCGACACTAACTTTACGTACTAGCCAAGTGGCTAGGGACATCTTAGATGTTACGACAATTTCCGTTCGTGTACTAGCCAAACAGGCCAGTGGAAATCAAAAACCACATGCCAAAACTGAATTTCTACTAGTATGTGGCTAGTGGGCTACTGATATAATTCATCAGATCAAAAGTTTTGAACAGGAAAGATGCAGTATATCACTAATCTTTTTCTGCCATTTGGTCATCTGAAGCCAAAAATGGAGTGTACCAGCAATAACAGACTGAATGCAAATGAATGAGAGGCAAGCAACATTGAAATTTCTTATGGCCTAGTAAAAAGATGCTGTAAACAATATCCAGAAGGCTTTGTTTTTTCTGGTCACGCAAGATTTGTTGTGAACTCTTTTGCTACATATTAGATCAATGTTATGTTATAACACAAATGGTAAACACTGCAGCGTACACTATTGAGTTATGGATGCACTCGGGGGATTTGCTAAGCACTCAGTTAGTTAGTGTGACTCTTACGCTTCTTCCATTCTTAACAACATCCCGCGATCATCCAGAACACAATAATGTACGCTGTGGTGTTAACCATTAATTTTGTTAAAGATTCATCTGATTTCAATATCTGAACTATGAGCTCAGTCATAATCATCCTCACTGTAAATTAGCTGATACATTCAAAAATACCTTTCAATAAATTTTATAATTTACCATTTTCATAGTCTCCTCCGCGGCAGTTGTTTAATCTCGAGTCGCAACGCATTGTCTCCCTTAACGATGGGGGAGAAAGCGCGTTGCGTGACGAGACCAAACAACAGTTGTTACGGAGAAATCAAAAGGAAACATCACATTTATCCAACTAGTGATGCCCTCAGCAACGGAAAATGAGACCACTTTTCATTAACAACGATGCATTTTTCATTAACAACGGGAGCAGTGTTTGATCCCTTCCTGCATCAATAATTAGTTGGTATGCGGAATTTCTTATGTTGACGTTCCATAAAAACTATCCGGCACAAAATAATCGTTCGCAAACTCAGTTAAACCTTCTTCTGTGCATTGCGCTTGTATCATAACACTATATTTAGACTGCCAACAAAAAGATGCTCCATACCAAGGTTTACAAATGTGATTGGATTTTTAAACGCACTACGCCAAGATTTCTAAAATGATTAGTAAGTTACTTGCTCATATTACTCAGTTTGAGGACATTGTTTGCGTCAAAAATGCGCGGCAACTAAAATGATTCCCACCTTCCGTTGTAAAGGCAGATACAACGCTTAGAAACGAGAAATGAATGAAAAGGAAGACTCACCAATTTTTTAGCACTTATAGGCAGGCGTTAACAAATTTACAATTCCATTCGGCGCAAAATCGACGGCACGTCGAAACCGGAGAGGTTGAAGGATCCCCGAAACAACAAATACATTGAGTAGTTTGTTTGGAATCAAAGAACAGATACAAACCTTTTCGTCGAATAACTTCTGCTCGCCAGTTTTTTTTCTGTCCAGTATTGCAACAGTATATTAAGCAATGTTACGCGTGTAAAACACTAAGGGTGAGTCTAACTCAGCCTGCCCCAGAAGCCCCAGCGAATAGTTCAAACACTGAACTTAAAGTTACAACTGGAATAGTCAAACTGGAGCACTGGACTGTGGATTGGTGAACACACTGACCAAATCGCATACCAAATGAAACCTCTTTTTATAAAAGGGAATCCCTTGATCGGCTTAATCGACTTAATTTTTTTTTATAGACGTTATTCTATCCCTTCGAATGGCAGGGTCAGTGTCGGCAAGACGGGGCTCAAATTAAAGAATAGCCGAGTTTATTCGAAAAAAAATGGTAAAATAGCTCCGACAACATACCTTCATTTAGATCTGAGGTCGAACAGCTAATTAAGCAAAAATTGAAAACCATATTTACGCAAAATCAATATCAGTAACACTGAGCCGTTTCGTAGCACGGCGAAATTAATATAGGGACTGGTGTCAAAATTTATCTGGCTTTAAATTACAAATGAACAGAAATAATGGACACTAACTATTTGGAAGTCTTCGTAAACTCATCGACAATTCATACCGGCAAACGTTCTCATAGTTTTAAATAAAATAAAGCTATGGAGATATGATGGAAGCTGTTTCTCTGATGACATTTTTTGCGTTAAATTAAAGCATAACCAATTTCAAAAGGATTCAAGCTAAAAAAAAAAAGATTTTAAACGACACGAATATAACAAGAAACACGCGATTACCGATAACGAAGTGCAACAAGGGTTCACTTCTTAAACTGGGGGTTTTCCTAAATAAATTATAACCTGCTGGCCTAAATAGTTTTCATTGAGCTCTAACCAGAAAAATGTCGAATTTATGCTCAAAACTGAATTTACTTTACAATCAATGTCACGTTTACGGATACGTACTCTAATCTTTTTACTTATGCAACTCTTCCGTTTTTTAGCACAAAGACACTAAGAAACTTTCAATGACTGTCTATTAAACTTGTTAGCGTGCTTTGTTTTATTTCTATTCCGTGACTAGCGAATATCCGCTCGTAGTTAGCTGCACAAAGCATTATTCATTTCTATTTCTCCTACGTCAAAGTGTAAGAACTAAATTCGCCTTCTATTAGCACGTAGTTCAGTTGTGAGGAGTCATTGTAGCGAAACCATTTTGGAGCCTAACGGAGTTTAGGAGTTCTCTACCACGGAGTCAAGATCCGATGTAAGTTACGCTTGTAATATTTCTCATTTTTATCTTTTCTAGTTTCGCCCTATTCGTTTATTCGTAGCCTTTCGGTTTTCCTACCATATCTAATCTACTGCCATCTCACATGGCATTTTTATAAATCTAGTGATAGTCGCAGATTGGAGAGAGTTCAAGAAAGCCTAAGGGCTGTATTCAAAGATATACACTCCACTATGAACGCTTACTGAAGAAAGCTAATTTACCTTCGCTAGTAAACAGACGCTTACAGGATATATGCATTTTAATGTACATAGTTAAACACAACCTCAGCCCCTTGACTGATATTTGTAATATATTTCAGAAACACATCGCTTCTTATAATTTAAGACAGGCCGACTTTTCTATTCCTAGATACAACACAATAACTTACGGCAAACATTCAATACGCTAATTAGGACCTGAATTAAGGAGTAAACTGACAACTTATGACAGATTAGCCACAACATTAGCTCGTTTCAAAAACCGCATACGTAAGCGTGACCTCAGCTCCCCATTAGATGATGACTGCAGGGGCTGTGCTCTATGTACTTCTTAATTCATTTCATATTTTTTCATACATGATATGACTTAATTTTATTCTTAAGTAGGTAATATTCTTTGTAAATAATTTTAATCCATTTTATTTGAGTCCCCACATTAGTATGGGATATCTCCCAAACTAGAAGGTTCTTTGACACGTTAATAAAGTATCTCTCTATCCTTCTATCGAACCTTCATGTATCCGTTCTATAGTTTTTACCGCCTGTGCTGTACAAAGACTGCTAGCTTAAGTGCATAAAGATTTTGATGCTGCTACTTTTCTAAAGTTCATCACTGTGGTTATACTGACGAACTCCGGTGCACAACACCACATGTCTGCGGCATCGGGAACGAGATAATCAAGAAAACTGGTCAATGACCAGTTATACTAAAATTTCTTTCTTGCATGACTAATTTTCGGTTGGACCACTTAATTTCACTTTGACAGCGATGTTGGAAAAGCTTCCAGATACAAAACAACCTTGGACAAAATGCCTTGGAATGTAAGTAAAAACAACAACTATAGGCATAAAAAATAACTACAGAACACGATTGACTCGTCCATTTGCCCTCCTAGTGCTTGGCAGAGTTGTACGTAAATTCATTGGTACTGTGCGCGTCTGTGACAGCAAGAAGTAGCTTTTCTCTCCGCATGACTTCTAGTTCACTGTGCTGTTGTCTCTCGTTTATAACACTGACGAAGCAGTACCGACTGCCTGGAGGGTTCCTATGGCAGAGTCTGAAATTTGTTCATCACTTCGCTGAATAACAAAACCACGCAAAGAATAAGAAACAAGTGAGTCAACTGAATCATCCTAGAAGAATGAAATGTAAAAAATGCATATAAAATTACGTCACGTCTGTTGCGTTATCCCCTGAATAAAAGGGATGAGTCAAACCAAAATCAATGCCAAAGTCTTGGCACACTCTCCTACTTTATTAGGTTCTTCTACAGCTTCAATCTCTCCCCCCCCCCCCCCCCCCCACACACACACACACACACACATCTCAATGTTGCGCGGTGTTAACAAAATGTTCACTAATTTCTTTCAACACTGTTTTGGGGGAATAGGGAGACTTATGAGTAACTTATAAGAGGTGAATTAAAAGATTTCTGTTTATTGTGTTGAGTCGAAGGTTTTCGATTTCCTGCCAGGGAGAGGCGTGCCAAGTACTTTTGCCACTCGGGTAGTTCAGTATGTGAGAATATGCAAGCACCCTCGCCATGCTTTCCGTGAATTCAAAGTATGGATAGAAAAACCAGACTTAAGTGCATGCGACGATGTCATGATAAAATTGACTCTAAGAGCGAACGCTTAACACTCTTAGCATTGTCTTCAAAGGGTAGCCTATATCATTTCGAGAAACACCCATTTCCTAAGTTCTGTTTCTCGTACAGAATGTTAAATCACAGTAAGAAATGTCGAAAATCTGACACACAGTTTGTTTCGAGTCCCCTCTCTTATCACTGACCTCTCATTTTCACTGCTGTTTCTTTTTCAACCTGCAAAAAAATATATTAAATATATCAATTGCAGCAGATAAATAGATTTCTTTTCAATTACGTCACCCTCACTGCCTACGCATCATAATGCTTTCACGATCACTGCGCGTGCAAATACGAAAGCAGGCTCTATCCTTAGGTTCCCTACTCGGGGTTCGCCCATTTGAGTTGTAGAGAAAAAAAGTCTTGAGCGTTTCATTACGTGGGTATTTCGTTAACTAATATAAGCTTTTAAGAGAAGATGTGGGAAATCAACGACTGCAAGTAACTACCAACTTTCATTGGCAGGAAAATAATCAATTATCTTCATTACCAAACTTACATTTTCTCCTTCGTCTTTTCTTCACTTTGCAGGTTGTTTACCTGGATGATTCTGAAATTTTTCTCCGTACTAATTGCAGCGGGTACGTCAATCGCAATCGCATGGTTCGGCAGACAGGTTACCATGCAAAACGTTCTGAACACCCTTGTCAGAACACAGAGCAGGTCACGGGTCCTAATATTGAACAGACGAAGACCATAATCCAGTGAGGTATCCCGGCAATCAATGACACATTCCTCATCACTGACGAACTTACAGTCAAACAACAAAGCACCTCTACAGAGAATGGAGCGATGTTCCCCAGAAGAGGCATCGAGAACAAATACCTCCTGATCATCACAATCACTGCGTTTCGCCGAGAGCAAGACAAATTCTTCTTTTGGTGAGAACATCCCTGGGAGACTGTAACTATGCAGTAGAGAATCGTGCCATTCCTTTTTCCAGATAATGCCTTGACCATTCGACAGCTGAATGGATCGTCGGTCCGTGGATAGCACTTCATATTTGCTGTTACATGCAATGGCTTCTATCCCCAAACTTTCAATGGTTGATTCATATTCGTCACGACAAAACGGGATACGTTCCTTTATGGCTGTACTTCTTGAATCTAGGATAATCACCTCTTTATCTCTAGTCCCTACACATGCCACATGATTTCTTGACAGCAGAATCACATCGGTAATGTTACACACCTGTGACCAAGAACGTATAAAATACGACAAATCAAAATCCCACAGTTCGGGACGGCCAGAGTCTTTGGCAATAATAACACCTTCCGCTACAGGCGTAAGGCACTCCCTCCTCGTAAGTCCAATCTTCCTTCTTGCTTTGAGGTTTCTCGATGGAACGTTCCAGGCCATGATTTCCGTTCCGTCGGGAACTTTGGAAATGACGTAGAGAATCTCTCCATTTAACGAAAATGCTATCTTCGTGGCTGTTGAATAGTGTGGGTGGTATGCTGAGTTGGTGAAGCTACCTATCTCGTTCACTCTGAACATTGCCACTGAGCGACTTTTAGGATAAAGCCTCAAGACAGTTTCCTCAGAAAGGACAAAGACAAATGCCCCCTCTACAAAGACTGGGTGACCAGATATGGTCTCAAAGATACAAGAGAAAGGATCTCCTAACAGAAATCCGATTGTACCGGCAGTTTCATACTCCCAAGGTTTATATGAAACCTCACAAGACGCACGACCATCAAGCGAAAATGTGTCTTGGTTGATTCGTTTGATTTTCAGCTTATAAACGTTATGAGGTGGTGTATTGCTTTCGTGCCAACAGAGGAGAAACTGATTGTCATGGGAGAACTTAATCATTCCACAAACGCTTGGAATGGTATTTTCTGCTAGTATTCTAAACTTGTTTACTGTGTCAATCAAACAAATCGAGCCGGAAGAATGGGAAACTGCCAGCATCCTACCATCAAGAGAACAAGCGAACGATAAAACATCTTCATCCCTGCGAATATTAGCAACCTGAGAACCATTTTCAAGACTCCACAAAATAATACATTTAGCATCATCTGGACAATCTGTTACAATCGCAACCTCGCCGTTTGTATTTAACAGTGAACAAACAGTGAATATGCAATTACTTTCTGGAAAAAGTGGTTTAAGATCCCCGTCATACGAATAGGCTGACCTAAGCGTTCCTGGTAGGACAACTTCCTTAAAAGGATGAAAAACAACTGAACGGTAGCATGAAAAGACATCAGAGGAAGGCGACGTTCGATACGTGAAGTCGCCAGGTGAATATTGTTTCTTTACTTTACTGGGGCGTTTCCATTCTAATTTGCCACTGCGAAGCGACCACAGGTAAAGCATCTCATCTTTACATTCACACACCATGTACTCAGACTGCGGCGAGACATCGAAACAGACCACTTCAGCTGAGCATCGAAAGGCGGCTTTGGGAGCCTCCTCATGAACATCCTTGTGAAGGTATTCCATGAAGGTAATGATCGGGTATTTCGTGCTTAGAAGATATGATGCCTGGGAAGACAGTTGCGGTTCTCCCTCATTCAAAACGGTTTGCAGGACTAAATAGGGAAGACGTTTCAAACTTTCGTGGTATTTTCTTAACAAAAGCAATAAGTTATCCAACTGAGTTTTAATTTCTTCAGGTAGCACTGATAAAATGGCCTGTTTTTGACTACATACAATGTCTTCAGCTGCCGCTGCGTGATCCACGCAGAGTTTAGCGCAAACGAGCTCCAAGTCTAAGACAAACATCTCCACTAATGCCTTTCTATCCTCTGACAATACATCCTCAAGCATGTGTGTGACACCATGTTGTAGGGAATAGGTTTCAGTGTCACTGAAGTTTTGTTCAAAAACACCGCGATGCTTAAGACGATCAAGTTCCTCAGAGCAAAGTTTAGAAAGAATACTATGACCTTCACTCATATCTAAGGTAAAGTCGTGCTGTCCATACGAAGAAGTATCGGTCAACCAGTCTTTGGCCGACTTGTGGAAGAACTTGACCCGGTAATCTTCAACTGTCAGAAGAGTTGAAATGCAAGAAATTGCCCTCATAAATTTACGTTTACTAACAGCTGTACTAGTGTCCAACAGGAACAATTTTGCAACAAAAGCAACTGGTAATGGTTCTCTCGAAGCTGTAACTGCACTAAGGAAAGCAAAAAAGTGCTCCTCTCTAATCTCCAGTTCCTTTACGAGTTCATTCTCTAGACGTTTGAAATAGGACGCGTAAACAGATGAAATACCAGATGGCAAATCGTTCTCTAGCAGCTCTGGAGTGACAGGTGCCTCCATTTTGATTACAAAATCAACTAAATAGTAAGAAAACAACATTACTCCTTCTGACTTTTCCACAAGATAATTCAAAACATCCTCTTGAATTTCAGACTGCCCCAGTTTGCAATTAAAATAATGGCGAATGTCTTGTAAGTTCTCATGATCACTTGGTTCAAGCTGTAAAGGTTCTAAACCCTTAAGATTATCGGCGATATTGATTTCAGGACGAGTTGTCACAAGAAATCGAACCCACGCTGGGAGTTTACAAAAATGATTAGCAATCACATCAAGCAATTCGTTGCGGCCTTGATATTCACTCTCGTCCAAGCCATCTATTACCATAAGGATGTTCCTTCCTGGGTCTTTGACTCTGGAAAGAGGTTCCGCGAGCAGCAATTCAAAGAGATCACTAACTTCCATGCTGCTGAGATCTCCTCCTAGATTTCTTGACAGAATTTCCACGATGGCAATCCTGAATTCTGGAATAATGTTAGACAGCTGACAAGCTAAAGACTGAAGCATAACCTTGGGATTCCTATGGCGTGCCTTGCCATGTTGACAAAAATGGCTTCCAGATAGTCTGTTAGCTTGTAGCATTCTTTTGCAGACAACTGCAGAGATCACAGATTTTCCCATGCCAGCCTTTCCACTAATCACCAAGACACGATTCTCAGAGCTTCTGTCATCCATCCAATTCTCCACCTTCGTCAAAATTGACAAACGAGTTCCCTCCTGATATCTTCCTGAATGGTGTTCAACATCTTTTACTGTGTTAATCATTGCGAGTGCTTTAAGAATTTTATCTTCTTCGTCCCTTCTTCTACGATTTTCCACGCTCTCGTTGGTCTCGCAAGATTTGATAAAGGTGTTTTTCATTTCATCGAACCCCTGACGCAATTCGGCGATATTTTGTGCTGTTTGTGTTTGAGATTGCTGAATGTCTATCAGCTGCGACTTGATGTCCTCTTCACTTTTCGCCCATTCGCTTAGTATTTCGATATAGTCTTCCTCTCCAGAGTGCTCTAGCTTCAATCTCTCTATGGCTACGTTATCCAAGCCAAGAGAAACAAGGACAGCACTTATATCCTGCCATAAACTAGAGAAAGCGGGCGTGTCAATAGCAGTAGTAGGCAAGTGACCATACAACTCGTTGCGGAACAACTTCACCCGAGCAAGGTTTGCCTCGAGAGAATTGTCACTTGGAGGGGGCTTTGCATTCCACCCCGAGAGAGGGGGGTAAAGTCCGCAAATCTTGGTGAGAAGAAGAAATAGAAGAGTAATATCAAACGTGTTAGAGTCTGGTGCTGCTCCGCCTGGGGGGAACAGTTTTTCCCACTGAGCTGCACGTAGGACCCTCTTCCTATAGAGATCGTCCAGGGTGGAGTAGTGGGCTTTAAGACCAGCAGAAAGATTCGCAGGAGGGTGATAGCCATCAAAAATGGTCCTTAGGGCTGTTGTTCCACCATCAATGAGAAGTCTGCTGAGCTTGGCTCCATTTACTTTCTCCACAGAGCTTGTCATTGGCGAATGTGAAGCAGTTGCCATCTTGTCGGGAACTCGTTAAAGTTCAGTGATCTTCAAGAATTTACTGTTTGGTAGAGAAAGAAGAGAATCACTTATTGACTTAACGAAAATGTTAAGGACTCAGCAAACATAGAGAGACCTACTTTGGCGGCTGATACTAAACTAAGGTCCAACAAGTAATTCTTCTTGGTCTGGTTTTGTTTGTTTGTTGCTTGTTTGATTCTTCGTTCCTTCTTTCTTTATAAAATTGTTCTCTAAGTACCTTAAGTGTCACATGTGCAATGAGCAAGTCTCCCTATAATGACACTTTGATCTCACTTACGGATCCTAGTTCTATTTATGAGAACGGTGAACAGCAAACAAGAATTCTCTCTATCTAAAGCTGTATAAATAGCTGATAATTATCTTGGACTACCAGCTTGCCAATGGCTTTATATTTGTCAGTTAAAGACAAATATGGACCGAAAAAAAGTATACCTGCAGCTAGGAATGAAACAGGGTGAATGATGCATGTTTCCCCGGTTGGAATTCTATTTCTTCAATGAAATGCTCATCGTTCAGTGTTCAGACAGTATGTACTCACAAAATCACACCTGGAATCTTCTGGATTTCACATTTTTTTTTGTGACCTTCTGGACCAACAACGTTTACATAAAACAATTAAAAAATACTGATTAAAAGTAGTTTCAAATTTCTGGTTGACATGATAAGAATCCTTACAAATTGTATTCTACTTCACTCTTTCCACTCCCACTTAAACCTTGAGTATAAAAGGGCACATAATATTATACACTGATTTGACCCCCTTTTGACACAGATGCTCAATATCTCCTCAAAAGAAATTTTAAAAACATCACACTTGTAACGTGTCAAAATCTAACCATCTCTTCACTCGTGTATCCCTAAAGAGCCAAGGAAGCAGGGGGTGTGCAGGAGATGCATAAAATCCTGGCCGAAGAAATGCGCAGACAAACAATTCCCAGTCCTCTCCACCTCCCTTAATTAAAAGAGAGAGGGTAACATCATTCAATAGATATATCACTATAGAAAGGTAAACCTTTCAACATCTAATCAAAGTACCCATGGCAAGTTGTTCCAAATAATGGATCTTACTGAACTTTGATGGTAAAATCCTATCAATTAGAAAGTGACATATCTATAGTGGATGGCACTGTCTACCCTTCATGGAAATTAAGGGGCCACCTAGCACCTTTCAAAAACGTACACAGTTTTTCTGGGTAAATATGTCATGGTTCTAAAATTACAAGGAGTTTGCAATTTCTTCTCCAATAACAACAGAGAAACTTAAGGCTCATACAGTATGCTGCAACAGTGTTAGTATATGAAAAATTATTTTTCAGCTATGCATAAATAGCTACAATCAACTCCGCTTTAAAACTTCAGTCTAATGAGATACAGAATCTGCAGCTTTATTGGCTTCTGAAAAAGGCCCTGATTAACTAAATTTTGAGCATGATGTATACCCTAAGTTAAACAAACCGCACATTTCCGACCATGTGAGATACATGTACTAGTGACAATTACTTTTAATTAATACTTGTACTTTAATTGGTCCACCAGGCTTAAAAAAATTAACAATGACAATGAAAGAAAACAGAAAACTGGTTATTCTGCTACTTTTGATAACAGGTTAATTAAATGTTGAATTTAACAGCTTTTGGCAAGTTCTAACAAGAAGTACACATTGGTTAGAGCTCCACATTTCTTTAACTTTGTAAGATATTACAATTTTTCATCAAAATATTTTGTGCAGTTTGTTAACTCAAGATAATTTATGTCATTTTACCCTGAAATTCTAGCCTGTGCAATAAATTAAGCCTTAAAGAAAACAAACTCAAAGTATTGAACTTCATTAACTTGCATAAGTCAAAGTGATCTTTCTGATCTTGGAGAACCCTTCCCACATAACTTATCAAACTAGATGGATTTAATCAAACCCCATCCTTGGATATAGGTTAAATTACCATCATAATAGTACATGAATAATTTAAATTAAACTTAAAAGCAAACTTTTGGCCACCAGAAAACTGCCATGATACTAAGAAAGTCTGAAATCAGACAAGTTTTGATTCTGGGTCATGTTCCCAGTCTCCAAAATTTGGTTTTTAAGACTTCATTGCAGTCCCTCTCTCTAGGCTCTTCCCTAAGAGAAACAGATAAACTGGTAATTGTGTGGGTATTAACTTAATGTTTAGAGAAATTTGGCATAAATTAGCACAAATGCAATTTTTAAGACTGATCCTTTAATTGCATGTGCCCATAGGGCGATTGCAACTTGTATGGTACTTGCAATGTATAAATAATTATATCTTTCCTTTTAACCCTGACTTCCAAGATCAATTTGTTAATTCTCTCCTCTAGCTGCTACACATTTCTTTACATATTTAGTTACAATAACTTGATGTTGGATCAAGATAAGAACTTCTCCCCTCATAAGTTTGAGTATTCTCGTCACCAGTGTTTGTATGGATTTCATAGGGAGAAGTTATATGTTCATCACCTCTGGGAGTTAAAGGTTTAAGTACACTCATTTTATATCATGGCTTACTGGTCCTGCCTAGGTTAACACATAGAAATTGGTTAGTCAATGGCAACCTTAATTGACTGACAATAAATTTGCCAGCACTCCAAAATTGTACAAGATGAATCATGTGATATTACTTGAAATATATAAATGACCCTGTTTTTCTTGTCATTTTGGTTCATGACTCACTGCTCCTACCTAAATTAACAATCATGTACAGAAATTGGTTAAACTATTACAATCTTGATTGATGTTGCCAGTGCTTTGATGTGGATTTTTGGTCTTGCATTTTCCCCTCAAACTCTGAATTGAAGTGTTGTTACTATCTTCTCTCATCTGTTTGCTATTTTAGAACTTTTGCATTTTTACCAGTTACCTGATGGTCAATTTGTTTTCAACTTCCTGCCCTGAATTTTAACAGTCTGCAACCAATTTTTGTTTGATTCAAAATACATACATGTACTGGCTCTCAATAGTTTCCTATACAAATATTAAAAACATAATCCCATACTATAACACATTCAACGTAACTCCATTTTTGTTAAATTTTCAAATAATATCCCCTCCCGGCTAATCATTTGACTGACTCTGTGCTTGAGTGGGGTGTGGCATTTAAACTAGAAATGTAAAATCTTTCCATGATAATTTACACATTTTAATGTAGTAGTCTAAAGGTAAAGAGTCTGCTTTTGTGATTGGATGGCTTAGAAAGTCAATTTTTACATTGTATAATGTGCTTACAAGCGAAAAATTGCTACATTCTACATCAATCATTGAACACACAAAGAATTGTTCAATATTGCGAGAGGCATTTGAATGTAATTTTGCCTGATTTTACCGGTCCACCCATCCAGTTTGACTATTTCAGTTGGCAATCATATTATGTATTCAGTTCTTGGCTTAAAGAAAACAATGATGAGAACAATAGATTGCCTTTGATTGGACTATATTGGCTTTGTTTTAGAATAATATGAGGTTCTTTGGAAATTGAAAGACTTAAGAAGTTTTTTTAAAAAAAGTAGTAATCTTTCTCACTATTATCTACCAGTTCACCTTTTGATGATATAAATCTTGAATTAAGAGAAAATTCTTACAGGTCTGACGGAGATTTTCTCATTTTGCAGTGTTCCCCTAATTTTCAGCGTAACAAGTAAAGATATTTTTAAACCTGTAGAGCAATTCTCTTACCACTTGAATTTTATGAATTTGCTGTAGTAAAAGATGGTAGAGGTGGTAAATTAACTTGTTACCACCTGAAAAGAAGAACACTCTATACATAACTTGTAAGTTATGATGTCAAGTGTTTTAAGAAAAAGTTGTGCAATAACAGAGGACTTTTTCAAGTGGTCTTGAGTATTTTTAGCAGTCAGGTTACTCAAGGTGATTCTTTAGAAAAAAAAGTTATCAAATAATTTTTCTTTAACTTTCCTTAAAATTGTTGTCCACCATTTATACCCATACTGGCAATAGTTACATGCATTGACATTTCATTGGTTCACAGTACATTTTGTGGTAGCTGAAAGCAAGGGTTTTTAAAGAAAAAAAAAATTGATAAGTAGAACATCTCAGGCATATGGAACAACTTGATACATAATTTGTGGAAAATCACCAAATTTTAAACAAAATTGACTCAAAACATTCCTCGAGTCACTGCTATCAAGGTCATAATTTGCAACCACATGAAGCAGGCTTCATGCACGCTTTTAGCGATTATCTTTTTTCTCTTCCATGATTTTTTTTAATTTCTTCAGTTTAAAGGGGGATAATTTGTACACCAAAATTACACGATACAAAACATAGGTAAAGATGTTTGTTCAAGAGCTAAAGACCATCAGACCACTTAAATAGTTTACATCTATTAAAAGCGCAGACCTCTATATGAGTATATTCAGTCACACTTCACAAAGATAAAATTATGGCAAAAGTAACTAAGATATAAGAACCTATTGGAACCTACGAGTCTATGCACTCAAAGAGAACAATAGCCTAGCTAAGTGAATAAGAAACATGAGTAAAAAAGATCTATTTGAAAGCTAGATTAAAAAGATGAGTTTTGATAGCAGTCTTGAAAGTGGTTCATTGATCAAAACACAAACCTGAGTTTTTGGAAAGTGTACAGGCCTAATCGGAATGTAGAAAATGAAATTGACACGGTCTTTGTCTGGTAGGAATACCATCTGTTTCAAACTACAATAGCATGATTCTCACTAAATTGCTTTGTTCAGCTGTAGGAGAAACAAAATTGATTTGATCCTCATTTTGTACAAAATGGCAACATCAAACTATAGGAACAAAGACCATTATAATTCTTCTTTTTCACACCCAGAATACTTACCGGTAAACAGGAAAGATAAAATATGGCCTGGACTGTGAAATCTGAACCAATTGAAAGGACATCTGGATCACTATTATGCAAAAGAGGTGTACTCAGATGGGACGTTACAGATTCATAGAAAAAGATCATTTGTAACTTATCAATTGCTTAACTTTATGACTATGGGATAATACTGGATAACTGTTAATCAGTTTACTAAAATAAGCAATAAATATATCTTATTAACCAAGCGCGAGGGCCATATTGGGAGAATATGGCGCTCGGTCCGTACAAAAAAGACTAAGGGCCGATATTCTTCCAGCACGGTCCCGAGCAAGCTTGGTTAATAAGAGATTTATTATAGGACTGAAGTACAAAGGGACCCAAGTGCGGTATCATTCGGGACCATTCGGGACAGTGCCCAGTCCAATACTGAGAGAATATTGTCTGGCAATAGAGCATTTTGATTGGTTAATTTTAGTTAATGGCCCTCTGACTGCCCGAGTCGTGTAATAAATATCAACAATCACAAGATTTGGGCCCACATATCCATAATATTGATTTACTCAGACAAGAGAACTAATGACACCAAATCTACTCAAAATTAAAGGTAAAAAAGGTAAGTCTGTATATAAGCCAAGTGGCCCATTTGGCCAGCACTTAACTGCGGTTTCCATAGCATGAAGTGACTAAAACATTTCTACTACCCTCTGGATGGGATGCTAGTCCATAGCAGGGTTACCCCCCAGTACCCATTTAAACCATTTGAACACAAGGATGAAGAGAGGCACTGTGGCACTTTAGAACACAACACACAACACAATGTCCCTGGCCAGGGCTCCAACCCAGACCACTTGATCCAGAGTTGAGCATGCTAAACATAAAGCTACCACACCTCCCACTGACTCAAAATTAGGTGAGGGTTTTTAGTTTTACTGCAAATTAAAGTAAATCTTGACCATAATCTGTGATAACTCATTTACGTTTGAAGGATTTTATTATAAACCTGGAGCTCGCACGAAAAAAAAAACACGCACCAGAATATCAATAAAAAATCATAAAAACCCCAGCTATAACTTTTCATCGATTTTCGATGTAAATCGATTGATTAGTATGGAAATTATCGATTACTACTGTGTATCAAAATTACCGATATTCAAGACAAATAATTATTATCAAAGAAAAAAAAACAACCAGGGCGTCGAGCAAAGAAAGGTTCTTTTCTGGCTGTTGATTTGGAGTTAGAAGTTGTGAGTTTATAATTCAAGGCAGTTTAGCAAGGGTCTTCCTTCATTTTTCAGTTTAAATGAAGACCCAATTTATGTCATTTTTCCTAAGGTCGAACGAAGCGTTGAAACGTGTTTTCGTCTCTCACATTCAAAATAGAAAGTTCGAAAGTCCCCGGTCTTCAGTTTGGCTTTAAAGCCAAGTAAACTCCTTATCCCGGCATTGGAATAAGTTTCGTTCGCCCAGATCAATGACCGAACTCACTTTAATTTCGTTGTTCAACCATGTGCTTCGCCGAAATTAATTTCAATAATCGAACGAGGTCCACAGATTGATCGTGCATATTGGATTGCCGAATATTTTTATAATCATCAGACCTCGGAACCGATAAACTCGACGGAAATGCATTTAAGAAAGACAAAGAGAACTAATTTTTGCTCTATACAAACCTGACTGCTGAGTGACGGGATCATCCTTTCCAAATTTTCAGTGGGTATTCAATTCACTAAAAGTGGGCCGATTTTCGATAGCGGCAGTACCGAGGTCAGACTGGAAAATGTGGAAAATATTGATAATAGCGAAATGTATCGGTGCTTTAGATACTGCACGTGTCCTGCATGCGCTTTGTCACACATCAGGCGACCAACTGCTGACAAGGAGCCGAAAAGGCGTAGTTACTAAAAGCGTAGTTACTAAAAGTTGGAATCACCTGAAACCACCTGAAACCACCTGAAACCACCTGAAACCACCTGAAACCACCTGAAACCACCTGAAACCATCTGAAACCACCTCAAACCACCTGAAACCACCTGAAACAGTCTAAAACCACAAAGGAAATCACCTGAAACCACCTAAGAAGCCATCTAAACCCACGTGAATCCATCTGAAATCGACAAAACAACTCGAAATAACCTAAGACGTCATCAAACTTAACAAACTAAAACGGACATAGTTCAAATTTATAAATACAATTAACTCTCTCGTAAGCGACCACCTCGGGTCAGGAGAAAGTGGTCGCTTATGGAAGATAGTCGCTTACTAAAGAGGAATACAGGAAGCCCAAATAATGAGAATCCCAACAAAGGTAGTCCAAACAATTCACAATTTGATCTTGTGTAACAGCCATCAAAGGCTCGACTGTTTTAATAAAAATTTGAACGTTTTAAATGATAAAATGTCTTACAGTACTGTATAAACATTATCGCAAATCGGTATCTTAATTTTCAGCATGACGCAAAGCTTCTGTATTGCTAATTTACTCTACTTTACCTCTATTTTTATCTATTATCTCACTGTCACTGACAATGAAATTAGTTTCAGTTTCACGACGCATTCCAAGATCTCGTTTGATAACAAAGGGAAGAGAGATAAATCTTGTAATTACACACTGTGTACACGTTTTTCGAGCTGTGCGGTCTGCGGTCTGCGTTTTTGAGGTCTGTGTTAACGAGACACCTGAGTTGCTTTGTACGATTGTACCAAAAATGATTTGATATAGTAGAAGTACTTTAACGTTAAAACAGATATTCCGAGATCTCGTCTGATAACATCAATGACAAAGGAATGATAGATAAATCTGGTAGTTACACACTGTATACACAAAGGAAAACTGATTGCGCACACGTCGACTGACTCAAAAGGCACACACATAACCTCTGCAAGACTGGTACGGCTCGACAGTGGAGGGTCGTAGCTGCGATATCTTCAATAAGAATTCAACTCCAATGTTTACATAGCAGTTTCGCTTACGCATTCCGTGATCTCGTTTGATAACAAAGGGAAGAGAGATAAATCTGGTAATTACACACTGTGCAGACCTTTTTCGAGGCGTGGGTATTCGAGGTGTGCGGTTTGCGGTCTGCGGTCTGCGTTCATGTCTGCGTGCTTTCATGTCATTTCCAGGTAATTTCAGATGGTTTCAGGTGGTTTCATTGGTGGTTTCAGATGGTTTCAGATGGTTTCAGGTGGTTTCAGGTAGTTTCAGGTGGTTTCAGGTGATTCCAACTTTTAGTAACTACCGCCGAAAAGGCTCTGGGCTCAAGACCACCACAACAGTACCAGTCCTGGCCTGTGCATGTGAGCGCTGAAAGAGTGACCTCTTTGACGAGCATGAGTTTCTACTTAAGTACGTCCTTAATCCAATTTTTAAATTTTTAACTGTCCAATTAACTCATCTATAGAGCATTGAACACTGCAAGACTTAATTCTGTAGATCAAATCACATGACTTACCATTTAATTCAATGACGTCACAATACGGTATCGGTATCGTTAGCGAGATCGAAGAAAAAGGTCAGTATCGTACTCGGCATTGTATTGATTTGGAAAAACTGTACCAGCCCATCCTTACAATTTACTTAGCAGTACTGCTGTCCCAAAGAACTCAGCGAAAAAATAATTCCAGAATGGACTGGACTCGGTAAGTTCTAGATTACTGGAACTGAGTGGGTAGATATATCTTATGAGACGTTTTGTAGTGTAGTACCGCTGAGTATTTTTATAAATAAGTTGTGCCGTATTTTGACGAGTCCGAAGGGCGAGCCAAAAAAACAAACAAAGACTAAAAATACTCAGCGATACTCTGACACAACAAAAGGTCTAATAGGAGATTTACCATCCACCACGCCAAATTGTTATTTCAGTGCGAGAGAAAACGAGTACAAATATCGCACGATATTTGTACTCGTTTAGCGCGTTAATTGCACTCTACGAAGCATAGTTGGATAATGATATACTGTAATCTAGGTATTTTTCTCGAAGCTTGTCTGATCATGAGTAAGTAACAGGTGACGTAGAGTAGCATCAGACGGAAATTGAAAAAAGGTTGTGGCCCGGCAACCTAAGGATACGGTAAACCTTTGCGGGTGCCATTAGCCGAAAAAACCTAAAAAATTTTAACGCTCTATTTGAAGCATAACCACCATAAACTATACATATCTGAAAAGGTTATGAAATGCACTATTCGGAAAAAATTCTTTCGTTTTAGTTTGATCTAACCGTGAACCGAATACACCACTTTCATAAATGGCTGCCGGATTGATATTCTTTTGTTTAAATTCAAATTAGCCTCACTAGCCTCGCTTGAGATAATGCATTCTTTTGAATTTTAAACTGGAGAACGAGGCCGGAAAGGCTAATTTAAATTTAAGCAAAAGAATATCGATCCGGCAGCCATTTATGAAAGTGGTCAATACGGCCCAAAGTTTTCATAACAATTGACGTCCCTTGGGTGACCACATGTCATGTTATGTCAACACTCTGTAAAACTCGAACTGCCGACCGCCAATAGAAACACAGAAGCGTCTAGCAGAGTCTCAGGAGACTCTCAGGAAAAACATATTTTGCGGCTAACTATCTAACAGTTACCCGTGACAGACCTTTAGTTAAATTCTGCCGAGCGGCAATTTTGATTTCGACTCTTTTTCCTTTTTTTTAAACCTAAAAACGACTCAAGCACGCTACGGTAAAACTTAGTGACTGCTGACACCGGTCGCCGCCCGCTCTGGAACGAAGTTAAATTTAATAATTGTAATCTCCATTTCTATACACGCAGGGTGGAAGAGGTAGTTTTCATAGACTTTTCCCCAACAAGATCAACAGGGAGAGCGGAATTGGAATCCCAGGATTCCGACAATCAAAAACCGTAGCAGAAGGAGAGCCGCACGGCAGCGGACGACATAAGGAGCCTGATCCAAAAGATGCACCAATCACAGCCGTAGATTTCCATCCAATCATAGCTGAGTAAAACAGCATTGAGGTGAGGTGCATGTATTCAATCGAACTCATCACCCGGAGAAGACTAGCAGATCGCGATCCTCATCCCTAGTGACCACGTCGTGAGACAAACGGTTACATTTTTCTCTTAAGGTAATAATGCTTAGTTTGGCATAGAAAAAATTTCAATAGAATTGGCTGTCGAGGGTCTACCGTATCCTTCATGAGAAGACACAAGGGGCTTGCACTGAAAGTATCCCAGAGAGCTCCATAAAATTCCTTATAATTTTATCATAAGGAATTGTATGGAGCTTTTTCAGCGTTAGTCGAGGCGCGGCGGATGTTGTCACGTATGATCATTGCGAGGTGTTTTTCCCGACACTCTTCTGACAGAAGAATGTCACATGATGACATGAATAAGCAATGAAAGCTTGGAAGCATGTTGCCACTGAGATTCTATCAACAATTTATTTTGGCTTTTACAGTGCGGGCCACCTCATGAGGTTGAACAACTCCTAAAAACAGGTGTACCCCTTCCCGCCACACTCCCGTGGACTCTAACTCCGAATTTAACATGGCAGGTTGAATAATAAACGATCCTGCGCTTCTCCTTAACTCGCCCTAATCAGAGACGCCAGTACTGCAAGCGGGCTATTTCAAAGTGTCACCTAGCCCGCAATGAACGTTTAGCACACCTGAGACATCAATCAGTGTTCTAAGCCATTCATCGAATAGCTTAAGTTTCCAGATCTTTTCATAAGATCACACAGGTTTCTCATCATTCCAAAGCTTATAATCCCATAAACAATGTAGGAATTGTTGTCTTAGACCATCCCCAACATTATTTAGCTCGTACTGTCGATACTGCAAGTAAAAGGGTCTTAATGGGATGATGGCTTTGATGGCTTATGGTTAAAAATTTTGGCCAATTAACAGCGAACAGTTTATCTCTTTATTTTGGTCACCGGAAAAAATTTTTATACTTGTTTGTTTTGTTAAAATTTGTCAGTTTGCAACCCCAACATATTTAGCTCGTACTGTCGATACTGCAAATAAAAGGGTCTTAATGGGGTGATGGCTTTGATGGCTTATAGTTCAAATTTTGGCAAATTAACGGCGAACAGTTAATCTCTTCTTGTTTGGTCATCAGAAAAATTTTTTTACAGTTAGTTTGTTTTGTTTTGTTTTGTTAAAATTTGTCAGTTTTACGCCAACGGCTAAATTTTTAGTCCGTTTTACCGCCAAGTCAGTGGACCCTCGTTTAAAAGTTGCAATTTGTTTAAACATAAAAAATATATTTACAGAATCGAAATATTTGGGAAGTGGGAGTTAGTTTGGAGAGGGCCTGGGAGGACCGGGAGTTCAGGGAGTGCGGAGCGTGGGCTTCACGCGTGTTAACGATCTATGCCAAGCCGCGCGCGCTGGAATCATAGGAGATTTGAGATCGTTGTCACGCACGCTTCCATTAACAATGAGACTATGCTTTGCAGTTTTTAGGAAAATCGCGAGGTGTATAAAATGACACAATATTTCCAACACATCTAAATAGATGGCAATTTACAATAAATGTCAACATCACGAAGTGTTAAATTAAATCTCATAATCCTTAAGTGGTTATTTACAAAGTGTAGAACAATACCGCGTGCAACGAAATCTTGTTGTTCTAGTGTAGTTTACACTCACTTTTTTCCAACAGTAACGCAAAAGTTGAACGTACTTTCATAGCAATATAACTCAGTAACTGGTGAAATCCAAACAAATATGACTGTGATTGATCGGTGAAGTACCAAGCTGAACTGTTCAAACAGCACGTAGCAATACATGGCCTGTATTTTGGTAATGAAGTCGGCGAACGATCATTCACCCTTGCGTTTTTCTAAATCATGCTCCGACAGAATCCCGTGTTGAAACGTTCTGTACACCAGATTTTTTCTATTAAAATGTCTCCTCTTGTTGCGGTTTCCTTTCTTGAATAGTGCCAGGTTCTCCCGACTAACTGCGCCACTGACACTCTTATCATGTTGTGTGTCCCACAAGCGTCTCTCGAGTGAAAGCAGTCTCGTATCAAAGCGGTACAAAAAGTAACACATAAACGCTATCGTGCAGAGCGCCACCAACAAGTTGAAAATAAACCCATAGCAGAGAGAAGTGTTGTAATATTTTCTGTGCATCGCACCTCGCCTGTTAAACAAGAGATTTCGGCATCTAAAAGGCTAAAAAATTCCTCCTTAACAAACGTCGTACCTAATCTTGTCAAAGTTTCTTTGGCGTAAGTGGCCTTTGTGTAATTGATAACGTGTCATACAGGATAACATTTCAGCCAAAATATGCAGCATAAATACAAATATTATGTCTCTTGGAATGCGCGTAATCTTCTTGTTGAAAGCTGTTTGGAGGTAGAGTTTTGAAACCGACAACTCACCAACTCACGTTGCATAAACAAAGATGGAAACTGCCAGTATTTTGTTTTTAAAGATGGCACTGAGCCCAAGCTGATATTTATCTTCAGTGAGTATCTACTTAATTTACTGCTTTAATTTCTGTTAATGCCTTTTAAAGATGTTAAAACCATTGTATTTTAAAGTTGACATTTCTGGACTTCGGCATTTCAACAGCTTATACGTAATAAGTAAAAAAAAGATTTTTAAAAGTACCAGTATTCAGTTACAACGCCGCAAAAACAAAAACAAAACGCCGTTTTGAAAATTTAGCTACCCTACATATATGGTGAAAAGATAACTCTTCTAAGTATAAACATGAAGTAAGCATTGTAAGCGGGATCTGACAGTTATCTACTAGTAGACAAAAACAAACTTTATTACCGGACACACTCAAGGGGGGTTGGGCGGGGGGAATTTGATGTTCATGATAGCGAGAGACGATCCGTTGTAGCGGGGTACAAGAGAAAAAAAATGTTTTGTCTCAAAACGTATGAAATGATGTGTAAGTACATATAGTTTCTAACGTAACCTCATGATCTTAAAAGGTCCGACCGCAAGCATGAAATTGTCATGTTTGTACCCAATTTAAGAATGGCAAGAATGGTTCTTTGTTTTCCTTCAATGTAATTTTACTTTCTTTATCAAGATTTTGGGCGAAACAGTAAAGTGTCCTCCATAGTGTGGAAAAAAAAGTCAAAACAAAAAACAAAAAAATTGAATAAAAACGCCAGTGGAATGCCACACTGGGGGTGAGGAGAGGGGGAACATTTCCCAAATAGCGAGAATCCGTAATGACGGGAGTTTGTTTCAGTCATTCGCATACATTACAAATATAGCAATATTTCATTGGCTAAACTAGATCTTAGCCCGAGGGGGTGTCATGGACGCTAAAGAGCATAATTTGGTATTAAACAGAGAAGTAATGATTAACTCGATGTTTGTAGACCGCATGCGCGAATTAAATTTCCACCCCAAAACAGCCGTGCCTTTATGAGTTTCGCCGGGGGACTGGCTCTTGTCTGCAATGGAGGGGTGTCCGTAATAGTGAGGTGTCCGCAAGGCGAGAGTCGATTGTACCATGCAGCGTAAAAATAACATTCAAATGAAATTAATATTTTGACCTACCTATATTGTGCAAGCCACGAAGATGTTATTTTTGTACTGAGGGGATCTGTAACTTAAGATATTACGATGCCATATCTTTTCTAAATTCCCGTAATATCCCGTAAGATCATCATGACCAGTCAGTAGTATTTAAAGCTTTACAAGTAACAGGTAGGCAAACTAAAAATAGATTTAGATTCAAAAACTGTAATAACACTGCCGAGTGATCGGACATCGATGTCTTTCCACCGCTTTAGAAACTCAACATCGATCGTTGGTGTAAGCAGTAGAGAGGGGGGCCAGGAAATTGCGACGATGGGGAGGGTGGAGAGTTATTCGAACTTAGACTTGTACGCGCAATATAATTCTAAAAATTTCACGGGAAACAGATGGGAAGGTAGCCATGCCTCTTCTTCGTTCAACAGAGTTTAAAAATGAGAGTCAAAGGAGTTACTGCACCTTCGCATGGTTTTTACTTCGACTTTCAAGATCGTAACAGTAATCATAGTGATAAAATCCTCTAAGGGCTACGTTAGCTAGCCTTTCTGACACCAAGTAAAATCCATGCTTTGGGTAAAATTTAAGTGCCGCCTCCTGAGCGCTAGTTGTCAAAAGAACAATTTGTTTATATCCTATCTCCTCTGCGTAACTCAAAAGTACATTCAATAATTTCTTAGCCACACCAAGTCGACGAAACTCGGGCAAAACAGCCATTCTCCGAAGTCTACCGACGGCGTCCCGATGCTTCCCGAAACTATCTTCGTGGTCTCTTCCAGGAACAAGAGCAACCATGCCAATAATTTTACCGTTGAGTTCAGCCACCCACATATGGGACCCTTTCTGGCCTAAATAAACACTATTTACATTGTCTAGATCGTTTTGTAAGCAGCTTCGAATGTACCTTGAGAACCCAATATGCAGTCCTGCGAACAAGGCAACCAATAAAACGAATAAAACTAAGAGATAAATTGGTAAAGACCAAGCGGACCATATGAAATTTAAAAGGACTGCGGGAAACAACAAACATAATCCATAAAGGAGAGCTTGGTACATGACGTCACGAACAAAGGGTCCTCGCATTTCCCCCATGCTTTGTGTAAAGATCTTGCGAACCATAGCACTGTCACGTGATTGAAATGATCTAATGATGACGTCAGTGTTTCTGTCATGCTCGGTTTCCCTTCCACTCTTCGAGAATTGCTCCTTCGATGGTTTCATTTCTACAAAGAAAGAGAGCATTCATCAAAAGTTTAAAAGCTTTGGAGCTGCATTCAACTAATAACATCAGACTGTTTTCTGTAACAGAATCATGGCGAAAAACAGCTAATATCAAAATCAGCCACAAAATAATGTTACAAATTAAATTCAGAAGCATAGGGCACCTGCTTCTCACACACTCGAGTCCAAAGAATGATTTTTTTATGAAAAAGAAAAGAAATAAATTCATTCTTTATTAAAAAATCAGAGCTAATATTAGAAACTGATGACTATTCCTTCTCCCTTTCGTTTCATTTTTTGTTTCATTTCATTTTGTTTCTGTTTTTATCTTTGGTTCCCTTATTTTTGTTAGATCAAAGAAAAGACTAAAAGTTGTTTATCTTCATAATTATCATTACCTATCTGTTTGTCAGAAAAGAGAATTTCTTAACTGGTCACTGCTTCAAATGAAAGCTTTTTTTTTTGGACAAATTTTGACTCATTACGCAGTATGTGGTAGATGTATACACATGATTTTCTTTGAAATTTCCCATATTAGTGATATGCTGTGCTTGTACAGTGAAACTTGTGCCCTCCTGAAGGACTCTTGTCAGTGTTTGACAAGACAGAAGTGACCACTAAATACAGTTTTGACTGTCAATGTAAATAATCGAGGAAATTCTTGGGGGCTGCATAATGTCTGCTACTGATGGGATCTGCTTAGTACAAGTTCCACGGTACTTAGATGACTCAGTAAGGCTCTTTGACAGAGTTGACCCATTTTAACTCCCACAAGTGACCATGACAGAATTTCTCCTTACAATATCAATATAATACCAAGCAGACAAGTGATGAGAATAAAGAAAAATATCAATGAGGGGATTTCAGGTTGATCTAATACCAAATTCTCCAAACCAACATTATAAGAACTGTGTGGCAGACAGTAATGAGAATCACTAATGAGGTCTTGAGAGCGAAAGAGTTGACCACTCAATTTGTTCTTCTAACCTTCACTTTAGGATCCCTAAGACTGACTAGCTTCTAATTTCTCCTTACAATATCACCCCTGAGTCACACATTTAGGTCATGAGAATAAAGAAAAATGATCAACAACTAAAGAAGCCCTTAATTGTTGAACAAATTCTCCCATCTAACACCCTAAGAAATGTGTGGAGAACAGTCTGAAGGATATCCATACAAATGTCCTAAAAAAAAATGTGACTTTAGTTGTCCCCATTTTTCCTCTTCCTTAGCATCCTGGCTGCTTACTTCTAACATAACAAAGTATTCCTCCTTGTTATCTCAAATTTCCAGTTGGTGACTTGTCACTTGTGTCCAGAAATGCAAGCAGATTTGATAAAATTTCCTAAAACCAAGTAAAGGTTCATGGATTTGACGATTCTGGCAAGTTTTGGTCAAATTCATTGATGTGATTTTGTCAAGAGCTTTGGTGAAATTTTGTGAGAATTGTCACTCTCACAAAATAATACATTTTTGGAAATATCGCTGACTTTTTTTAAAATTTTGAGGCTACATAAAAAGGCATTCTTAACATAAATATAATATACATTTTTGTTGGCGTATTTTAACATTTTGTGTCTCAGTGGCTTGCTTCATATCACAAAAACCTAGATCTCTCTGTTTATCCCTTTACATCAAAAACAGAACAATTTTATTAGGAATGGGAAACTGTTTAATAGTTGAAGAAAAGGGCCTCTGAGGGGAAAAATTGGCAGAAATTGGGAGGAAAGATGAAAATGTTCACAAAGATTAAGATAGAGCTGCCTCAGTTACTGCAAAATGGAGGATTCTATTTCCCAAAGATAGTAACATTTGGCACAGGCCCCACTGGAATATTTTTTCGAGAGACCAACCAAATCTTGAGCCCTCCAGTTGCAACCTTCAAATGCGTTGTCCACTAAAAAAAAAATGGGTGTTAGAATTTGGACCTCCATATGGAGGTTTGAGTTAAAAAATGGAAAGTCGGAGGATCCATCATTGGCATCAGTAAACAATGTGGTAGGTTTTTCTAACACTTACAGCCGGATAAGAATGAGTTTAGTGGAAATGGTGACTTATACCTACAAGCTCTAGAAACACAATTGAGGCCTATACACAAATTCAAAAAAATCCTTATAACATTCCCTCTAGTAAACTTCATTTTTACTACAACGTAAGTAATGTGTTGAAAAAATTAATATCTGGTGTTCTACCGACCTGTACACAAATTTGAACAGGGAATCGAGTGTCTACACTCCAAAACTACCTAGAATTTTGAAACTGTGCATGTTACAGATTGGAGGTCATTTCACAGAGCTGCGGCGGGTTGGATGTAGAAACGCATCGTGTAGTACTTCATCATGGTTACCTCATACTCATCTAAGCTTGAAGATCGGTCTGAAGGTCTGTTATGGTTTGTTCTGCAGTGTACCGTGTAAAGCAACCAAACAGCGATGGACAGCGACCATTTTTAAAATTCATGGCTAGTTGCAGTCAGCGGTCTTCTGTAGCAGTAAAAGTGTATTATGTATGGTAAATAGAATTTTCCCGATCACACCCAACGTTACCTTTATCAGAAAATGGTGGGGGTGACCGCTTAAATCAATACACATACAGGTTGACCTCTTAAATAGAGGTTCTATTGAGTACAAGTAATACAAAAGACGATAAATATTGCCATTTTATATCATAATTGACAACTTGATGTACAAAAGCTCGCTCAAAATACTGCTGAGATTTAGAGGTTTCGGGGCAGAAAGTCAACATAGATTATCATATGACCCGCTCGGCCCCGATCGCGCAATTCCATAGAAAACCATACCGAAAGCTGACGTGTGTAGGGCCGGACGAGTTTACGTGAGCCAGCGCTACCCTCTCGTCGTTTTGATGCAAAATCTTAAAGGAAAACAGACTGCCGATAAGAAGAAAAAAGTTGCGCTCTTCAAGGAACTCGAAGTTTATTGTTCTGACTTGAAAAAATAAATGAAAAGTTTTAATTTCAGAATCTTTTTTTGTGCGTGCCCGTCTATCACGTCCTATTTTCGTTGAAATTCTCGATACTTCGTGGTCGTATGATAAAATGCTTATCAACTAAGTTTGGTTGGGTTGGACGAGAAAGTATTTGCCTCTCGGTCATGAGTCACGGACCTCGCTACGCTCGCTCCGTACGTCCTCCCGCTCAGTCAATTAGTAAATGTTATTTTTTTCCTTGAAATGTTATTCATAGTTTTATTGGATATATTTAATAATATTTTTTATTTAAATATTATTTATATTTATTTTATTGGAGTGGCTCCACTTTAAGTGACCGTTTAATATAGATGAAAAACAACACAGCCGTTAACGTTGGGAGGAGATTGGGACCGTGACTCACTCAGAGGTGACCACGTCCACTCAATAGAGGTTAACCCTAAATGGAGGTAAAAATTACATTGATCGAGAGGGAAAAAATATCGGGACTTTGATAAACGACCGCTTAAAACAGGGTGACCACTGAATATGGTGCCGCTTAGGGGAGCTTCGACTGTGTTTTATTCTTTACTTTTTATTTTTTTACTTCACTAGTTTCCTCATTTTTTTCCGTAAGTTGATTTTTTGCTCCTTTTCTTTTCATGCTACCCTGTAACCTTTTCACTCCCTTTCGTTGCTACTCAGTTTTGTCTCTCTGTTTCTGTTGAATTGTTCCATTTTCTTTCCATGGCATAGACCACTTCAACGACATTTTTTAAAGAGAATTTTCCCTGAATTTGTTTAAAAACTTTTTTTAAGAATTGCTAATAAAAGTGATGAAATAAAGAATGAAAGTGTGCATCTTTTGTTTGGTTTAGTTTTTAAATGAAGTTTACTTTTGTTTTGCTTCCTTACGTTTTGTTTTGTTTTGTTTTTGCTTTTGTTATGTTTGTTTTTGTTTTTTTATGATTACTTCATCATTCGATTACCAATTCTCTTTCGTGTATCATTTTCAAGTTTGTATTTATTTCAGTTAATTTAGTTCTATATTTCTCAGAATTATTGAGAATTACTAACTGATAGCTATGACAACCTATCAGCATTTCCCTGGACAAGCATGGTCACAACTATGTAAGAACAGAGGATTTTGGTTTTGTGAAGATGAATCAAGCCCTGTAATATTCTTATGAGGCCCACTATTGACGGTTAATTGGCAGTAAATTTTCTGAAGTCTTCCCTTTGCACTCTGTTAACGACGAAAGACCCCCAAAGTTCCCCTTGAAAGTAATGTGACCAACCCCCAAAATCCGTCACACCCTTCCCCCCGATAATCCGGTACTAATTTATTAATGGTGAATGTTCCCCAATTATTTTCCCGGCGTCGTATTACAGAACCGGATATTGTTCAATTCCGGTAACTATATTTGCCTCGTTCTTTTCTGTAAAGGCTATCATAAAATCGTTGTAATGTGCACGGGCACGTACATGCGTGAATTTCCCCTGTTTCTCGTTTAATTTGCTGCACTTTCAGTTCTTGCTTAAATTTTTTCAAGTTCTTGGTTATTTCCCCTGAAAGTTTATTTGTCCTAGGAAATCGTTAGCTGATAATTAACAACTATTCGCTGTCTTAGAGAAGGCTAATGGTAGATATGGTATGCTTGAAGCCGAGTTTTTTTATGAGCCTGTACTTCCCAAAGTTTTCGCCAGCGTTTTCAATACACTAGTGAATTATTGTCTCAATTTATCGACAAGCAATTACACGATTTTGATTGTATTTGTGTCGAGGGTACTGACGACGTTTCTTTTTATTTTCCAGTTGAATTACATTGGTAGAAGGCTCGTAACAAAAAAAAAAGAGATGATCCGATGATATATAAAAATTGTTTCGGCAATGGCTGACTGTGTATCAAGGCAGATATTGGGAGTTTGTGAAAGCTATTTCTAAGTCATACCATCAATGTATTTGCCCCGATGTATTTGTTCGATAATCTCAATGAACCCTATATCCACGTGTTTTTTTACCATCGGTGCTTTGAGAGGTTTGAAGTGAACTCTGTTGTCGAGTTGCAATTTGGCCTCTTCTGTTTTTTCTGTCTCATTCATGATGACTGTTGTTGAGTTGCTTCTGTGAAGTTTAAAGCAGAGTTTTTTTTTTCAACTTTTTTTTTAGAGCCGTGGTCTCATTGCGTTACAAAGTAGTGTTGAGGGGTTTTTTATCACTCGCTTGGCGAGTTAACAAGGGGTACTAAGACTCTGTAATTTTCTTCTTTATTCTCTACTCTTCTATTGTTGCTACTACCTTCTACTACCACTGCTATTTCTCTTCCAACTTCAGCAAGGAGTGCCCTTGCATTTAATGTAAAAATCACAGACATGTTTGGGTTAGCTGACCGTGGGAATTTCCAAAACAGGATATTCAATGTGGGTAAAACTCAAGGTTAGTTTCACCAACCCAAACATGACCACCTATGAAACTAATTATCCTCAACCATAACAGGCGATTAAAATGTCTAGCACGGTAAGAACTGAGCCAAGTTCAAGCACACACTAAAAATAAGTGATCAAAACTATAAATTTACCAAAATAACACGTAGACGCAAAAAGGCGAGACTCATCAAAACAAAAGGTAAACCTAAAAATACTCGAAAGCAATCCTTTAAAATACTCTACAACTGTAGGTTTTGGCTTAGATGCAGTAATCTCTGCAAGTTGTGTTATGACAATTTTCCAAGTAGTTCTGAAGGGCAATAAATGACTGAACTGGTGGCATTAAGTTTAATATGAAACCGAAGTGGTTCTTTGTTTTGTCCGGCTGTGACTGTATTGAAGACGCATTCGTCTGTGAAAAAATCTCGCAAGAGTTGGCCTGACTTTACATTTGTTTAAAAGTGAGTGCTTCGAGGTCAGAAGTGTCATCCCTTAATTCGGCTATTTCATCGTTTTTTTTTACAATGTTCGCCGAATACCTTCCTTTGTGTGAGGTATTTTGCCAGAGAATTGTTAAAGGCAGATATTGATCAGCGATCACATGTAAACGGTTGACAAATCACGTAGACTTTCGTTTCGTCGATATCGCACTGAGAACGGTTTTTCTTGTCCCTTTCAGTTGAACGGTAGGCACCGAACCCGGAAGAATTCTTCGCCTAGAACCTTCGAATTGCACAGATCTCTCGAAACAGTCTTCCGAAAAGTGTTTGGAGCAGATCACAAATGTTCCTACAGGATTGAAGTTTGCCCGGCGAGTTTGCACAAATCGCACCCGTTTTTCCCGCTTCGATGCAGAGAAATACCACCAGCATGGTTTGGACGATTGCTACAGCCTTGAGTTACACATCAATAGTCCCTTTTACAGTTGTGGGCTTGGTGGCCAAGCCTTTGAACAGGAGTGAGGCTAAGGGTGACCCTGTTGGGATAGAGACCTGTATCTAGTTAGCATGATAACAAAGTAATTTGCATTTGAAAAGTTCAAAGGCTTAGCCACCAAGCCCACAACTGTAAAAAGGACTATTCCCCTTTATTTTTGTATTTGTTTTCGAAAGAATAGAGTAAAGCTCTGTTATGTTTGACATTTTCCATGTGAGATTTTCAAGTTGAGCCTTTGACATCACTTCCTCTGAACCTTGGGATCAACTTCAGGAACATCATTCAAGTAATGGCGGTCGCGAAATCGCGAATTTAACAGCTCAAAAGATACCTCTGGTGCTCGAACTAGATTGAAATTTGGCAAGATTGGTGAAGGAGATACGCTGAACACGAAAAAAAAAGTACAAAAATTTTGATTTCACGGGCACTTTAGAATTAATTACGTGACAGATTATCAATCACACATTTCAGATTGCATGAACATTACACTATGCAGAAAGGCTTTCCAGACTAAATTCTGAGAAATATAACATAATATAAATATTTAGCAAGTATTTCCTTCCCAAACAAGATATATATTGCTTGCAATAAAAACGATGGAAAATCATGTGCATAAAATATACTTTTTATCACATATCAGCCAACATCCGGGTTGTGAATAAATTTAGTCCAGGTCTTAATCTAAATAAAGCTTGCGTCTCAGGTAAGTTCACGGAGTTTAAAAGTATCTCACACCATCTAACTCAAATTCTCTTCTTCTATCTTCATCGGAAAAAGTGACTTTTTGCATTTTCCGCCTGGCTTCGTTTTCGAAGGCACCATACGTCATACGTGGGCTGTTTAAACATCCACATCTGATATGTTAACCGCAAACATCAAAATGCGGTTAGCAGTTTGAGGTTTTAGCAGTTAGAAGTTTTGAGTTTAATTAGCTTTTAGATCGATGTCGCCTTTCGCCTGAAAAATTCAACATGTGCACCACCATCTTGAATTAAACCAAAACACCAAGTGTAGCCAAATATTTGGTTTCCTAGCGTCCCAAACGGGATATTTTTACAGGACATTCGTGAGAACTTTCGGACAGGAAGAAGAACCTAAAACTGCGTCGACTGAGGTTTAAATGTTGACCGCAAACAGCGAACGTGACCGCCAAATTCTTGTCACGGATATCTGGCGGTTTACGGTCACACGTATTCAGAAACAAAGGCGGATCTAAAACTGACCTCTGACTAACCGTGTATTTAATTCGGTGCTACAGTATTTTCCACTTCAAACGTTCAAGATGCAGTCACCAAAATTTAGAAACGTCTCGCAAGAAGAAGAGTTAAAAAAAGCAAAGTGGTACAAAGAAGATCTTGATAAAGGTTAGTGCGTGAAAGAAGGGAGCTTTCGAAGGGAGCGCTAAATAGCGCAGAAAAAATTGTTTATAAAGATACACTTTATAAAGATACACTTTGAAATGGTGGTCGTCACTTTGAACTGGAGGTGGCGAATTGCCAGGTCTAAGTAGCGCTCGCCAGTTCAAAGTGGCTAAACACCATTTCACAAAAGAGTGTTTTTAATAATTACTTTGTTATCTAGTTCCAATTTTAATTCTAGATTTGCACGTATTACTTACTAATCCTTAGTTTTGAGGGTCACAGGTTTGTCAGCGTAAGCCGTTATGTGTACATCCTCCTTAAATAAAGTTGACTTACTTACTTATTTACTGACGACCTCGATGGGCACTATACCTGAGCCCAATTCACTGTCGAACAAATTCCGACGATCATTCCTGTCACTTGCATGTGAGAGATCCTTGACTCACCTCCCTTCCCCCTCCCCCTCCTCCTCCCCTCCCCCTCCCCCTTTCCCCTTCTCCCTCCCTCCTCCCCCCATTAACTTTTCCTGACAGATAGTTGACTTTGCTTTGGGGTCATTTCTTAGGTGGTTGGAGAGAACTACACAAAAGTGCCGGTGCAGCCTATTGGATGAAAGTCTTCCCAGAGGAAGAAATAAAGATAAAAATTCTCATGATGTGGGAGCTACCGGTTCCGGTGGATAAAGTCGTAAAGGCATTGAGTCCATCCAACATAGAAATCCGCAAAAGGTGGGACGAAGCTTTTGCTGATCCAGAGGTCTTAAAAAGTTATTCCGACGGAAGCCACGTCATTTATATAAAAGTCCTTACGCCATTTCCGCTGTGGGACCGCAGTTTTGTCGCGTACAATCCCCCCGACCAAAACGTTGACTGGTACGGGAAAGAGGCAAAGATGATCCTTGACATACCTGCTTGGGACGAGTCAAAACCAGTTGGCGAGGATGGATGCGTAAGGGCAACAAATGGAGGAAACTTCACCATCCTTGTTCCTGATGATAAAGATCCCACCGGGGCGTGTAAAGTGTTCGCGTTGAGGCATAACAATTATGAGGGCTGGGTCCCTCAAGCCCTGATGCGCTATGTTCTCCCTCTGAGGTTGCCTACAACGTTGAATATTTACAGGAAGACTATTATCGAAGGTTGCAACAAGTATTTTTAAGATGTACATTAACCAGGTATCAATCTGACGCCTCATCGCTCAGAAAGCCGACTATAAACGGACATTTCCTTCAACAATATTTGTCGACATCAGCGTTTTTTTTTACAAATGAAAGCAGCGGATTAAATTGATGATAACGAAAGAAGTTCGTCCGACTTGTTCGTCATTTTACAATCTGAACTTATCTCCCTTCTCTCCATTGCTCACTCCCTCGTCCACATACCCCAGTTCCATACTTTTCATTATTTTCCGCTTGAGTAACCACCTGCTAATTTAAAACAAGCACGTAGTAAGCTTCAAACTCAAGCACGTCAGACGTTCGTGTTTCTAGATAATAAGATAAAAACAATAATTAATTACTTTCGTAAACTCATGAAAGGTCTTCGAGACATTCCTTTGAGAAACTAGCTCGAAAACCTCTTCAAAATAGGTAAGCATATACATAAAGAAATACTGTGAGGGTTAGGTTGACAGCGAGCTATTTTAATTTGGTAACATGATTTCTCGATCGCTTTAATTGCTCAAGCTGTTTGGTTAGCTTGCAGCTAGCTTCTGTACCGAGCGTAGAATCAGGATTAAATCATGACTTGGCTGACAAAATTTGAGGAACAATTCTCTTGATCGTTTACGGTGCTATGAACAACTTATACCGACTTGTTATAATTCTCTTACTCCGAGTGCAAGTAGAACGCGCAACGAAATTTCTGTGGGGTTGTGATTGATTTTGCCTGTTAGGTTGATTCATTATGCACTAATCTCGATTTCCCGAGCATATCCAAGCGCCCCTTATAGCCTCAAGTCTACACCTTACATCACAGGTTTTCAGCGTCTTCGGCGGCCGAACACACACATTTGAGTCGGGTGAGTTAATTGGGAGGGAAACCAACCCTCTGACAAATTCAATCGACTATAATGTTTGTCTTCATGCTTGAGATCACCGTTTCAATTTGCATCAGTTTGAACTGCCTAGCTTACGCAAAATTTCTAAACGATTGTGTGCTTTTGCCGATGTGAGCCCGGTTTATATACCAGTTCAAGAAATATGTTCAATAGAGTAAAAACTTTGACTTCTTCCAAAATGGTGGAGATGAATCAACCTTAGCTTGTCGGAGAAGAAAAGGAGAGGCGAAAGCCAATTTACTTGCAATTTGTCTGTGAACGACAATAAGGCTCCCCTCCCTTGCCTACAACGTTAACTCGACTGAATATGGAAGATTTCTCTTGGAAATTAACAATGACTAAGCCAGTTTTTTTAATTTACTTTTTTATTTCAACAAAACCTACAAAAACTAATGACGAGGTAGCTTTCTTAATAAGGTAAATTTCCAAGAAAAAAAAAAACCAAATAGCTAGTTTTAGTGGTATATTAGCTAAAACATTGTGCAAAGGCAAATCTCTGTAATCCTGCTTACAATATCAGCCTGAAATAACCTGTTTTGTGTTGATCTGTGAATAAAGATTTCGACCTATTATTGTTGGAACAGTATTTCTCCAATCAACAATGGTATTAAGAACCCCAGCCATCAATGTGAGCCCTTCAATTTCTTCAATATTATAAACAAGAAATCTATGGGACATTATGTTGTCACAATGGGTTAATTTCACACAAGACTCATTAGCCTTTGATATTCAGAAAGGATTTTCTTGGCCAAACGAGCAAAAACACTGTTTCTTTGAAACTTTCACGTATAAGATAGATATTCATGCGCTTCGGTCTAGGGCGTTGTACAAACAGTCCCGGATATCCTACTTTTTGACCATGTTCTAATTATTATAAACGCATCGACTTGAAAATGGAAATTTTTAACGATCTCGTCATATCAGTTATTAGAAAGGCAATGACGAAGAAATCTTATTCATCTCAAGAATTATTATATATTAATTATGTGCGTTATTGTGTGCCTCTTGCCTGATGCTGAAAAAAAATCCGGTTTCTTTGTCCTCCTTTACACACCTCATTGGAACGTTATCTCTTTCGGTTTCGGTGCGATCGCCACTTCGAATATAGTGATGGGCTGATAACGAAGTATATGGGGTCAGTGATATGAAACAATCGTGAAAAAGACTTGGATCTTGGATCACTAAACAAAGATTGGTAAAGTAATGAAAATTAATGGATCCCAACGTTCGTTAACATAAGTTGTTCTGCTCTCTCTTTCAAGATAACTTCAAATAGTATTTCATTTTTCATTGTTTTGTAACCACTTCCAATCCTCTCTGCGTACTTTCTGCGTACTTCCTGTGTACTTCCTGCTTACTTCCCCGCGTACTTACCCAGAAGCTCCTTCTCGGGAGGATCGAAGACCGTATCCGAGAAACGATGGAAATCGAGCCTACCGGAAGGACTGGGGCCCTTTTTCTAAGTTCTAAGTAGACTTGTGGGAACCAGAGCTTCCAAGGGCTTGGGTCGGGAGACACCAAAAGCCTCTGACATATTTGAAATCTTAACGCTAGATCCTCATCAAGCATGCCAACTCTTAAACGACATAACACCATAAAAAATATTAATTCATCCTCCACAGATACAGTTCTTCGATTTGTATTTGTAGTGTTTGGATGTGTCTGGAGACAATTTTTCCAAGTTCCTGTAGTCCAAATGAGAGGCTGTTTCTCCCCCCAGAAAATCAAGAACCATAGAAAACATCTGTTAGTTCTCAAATCTGAACCAGTGTAAAATTTGACCAGATCGTCATTGCTCTTTACAGTTTCAATACTAAATGTTTTTTGAGAATTTAGCATTTCCAGCTCCTTCCTTACATTTCTCTCCAACTCCAGCTGTTTCTCTAACTCCTTGATTTTATTTGTCAGTTCTAACTCTTTTTCTTGCCATTCCTTCATTGCGTTTGAGAGTTTCTCCTCCTTTGACCTAAGTTCTCGTGCAAGCTTGTCATTTTCATTTTCGACAAATTCTCCGCTTACAAAAGCATTTCCAGTCTCCCCACTCTCTACAACAGGACTAGCTTCATTATTTTGGAGGGTCGAGTCAAAAACTTCGAGAGCGAATTTTGCTGCAGTCGTCGCAGTCTTGTTTGTTTTTAATTTTTACAGTAGTTGCCGTTTGCTTTCCTTGGTAACAAGGCTTCTTTCTCTCTGACTTTTTAACTGAAAACGTGAACCTTGATGGCACAGATCCCGGCTTCAGACGAATTCTCTGTCCACCAAGTGGCTTGATAAAGCAAGCTGGTTCAAAATGCTGGCTACAAATGTAAGAGTGTCTGGTAACTGGACAGTTTCCTCTGCGTATCTTGACGAGCCATTCAGCAAGCAAGCTCTTGTCTAACAAAGGTAGCGAATGCTAAGATAATTCCTTTCATTCATGTTTTGAACTCCTGTTCGTAGATCCAAAAGCTATACAATGTTTGACCATGGTTGGAAAAGCAAGAAAATGCTTTACGTGATGAAGATATAAATGAAAACGTTCTGAACCCCAAAGATTTATAAGCAAATATCGTTACGATTCACTCTGTAGCTCGACTTGATAGCCTTGATAGTTTTGATCCTACAGTCATCGGAATACCGCTGGATTGTCGGAGTGGCGTGTAAATCTCCGATAAGAACTATTGCTTAGGGTAAGGGTTAGGGTTAGAAAATGTTACATGTTAGTCAGTAGAGTCTTTTAAGGAAGTAATATAACGAAAGAGTTCTTAGTGATATTTTGGGAAACATTAACATATTTTGACGAAAAAGGGTAAGAAAGACAAATGAGTGAATATGTAATGATAATGGGACTGAGTGGACTCCAATGGCTCATTTCTAAAAAACTCATTTTCGTACGAATGTTTGAGACCCAAGCCTCGCTTTGAAAAAGAGGCTTAGGTCATTCAGATTGCAATGGCGTATTCGATCTGTAAACAGGTGGTTGACAAAATCAGACGACGAAAAGTACGAACTAGATGATGATAAATTCCTAAGGACACGGTCACGGTCGTCTTATTGGTGCCTAAAATGTACGCCTCAGGTTTTTATGAAATCCTTTTAGAAACAAACGGATGTCTGTGATAGAAGTATTTTCATTAAAGATTTTTGAACAATTGTAGCTAGGAAAGGGTTTTTTTCAGAACTTTTATGTTTGGCCTCCCTTAGTTTCTCTCGCCTCGGCATGTTTGGAAGAAAGTTCTGTAGGGGAGTCGAGACCAAGAAGAAATGTTTCCGTTGTGCGTTTACCCATGGCTTTATGGGTAAACATTTATTTTTTCAATAACTTTATTAGCTGATTGGACGAAGCATAGCTCCATCGTTCTGTATCATACTCCACTAACAAATCAAAATTCCTTAATTGGTTCTGACGAAGGACTAACGCTTGAAACGTCAGCTTAGAAACTCCTTACGGTGGCTAATTTACATGACCAACGCAGTTAATAAAACCAAACTGTCTTGTATTGCTCCCCTCACCAACGTAGCATCACAGTTTCAATAGAAAATTACCCCATTTTGTGGTTGAACTAAAAAGGTTAACGTTTATTCTTGTACGAAACGGCTAAAAAAACCCGTCTCCGCTTTCCCTAATACACACTAGTCCGTTCGCGTTGAAGTGGGGCCAAAAAAAAAAAAAATAAAGTTCCATTATTTTCTCTTAGTGAGGTCAGGTTCCTTTCCCTAACATATCGTCGCATACGTAAGGAAATGTGGACACGAACGATTCTCCCTTTATTGAGGAGTAGTCTAAAATTGTGTACGCTTGTGAGCTCTCTGTATAGGAGATTCCCTTGGTAAACCTACCACCACAAATCTCTCATAATTAGGTGAAAATTGTGAACGTTTTTCAATAATTAACGTTTTACCATATTTTGGCTTATTATACGGCACAGAAAAATGTGGGAAGCGGTATTTCCAACCGGTTTAGAAAGCCGAAAATCCTTGGGAAAGGTGAGCACATAACATTAATAACTCAACGCCTCCGACTTTCGATTAACTCACCACGCAAAAAAATTGGTGCCATAACTTCAAGCTTCAGCTTCCTCGGCTACAGCTTGTCTCCGGAAACCAAGATAGTTGAGTAGGAAGACTTGAAAATACAAAGATGTGTTTAAATAGAAAAAGATTCATTTACGCCCTATCAGTAGTATTAATACCGTGATTGGCACGGATTGGAAATTTTCAAGATGCACGAAATTTTCGGAGCTTCATCGGCTCGCAAAGCAAACCCTGGAAATCAGTAGGCGTGGAAAATAGAAGGTCGGAGAAATGCTCACCATACTGCACAATTTCTACCTCGAGAACAGGGCATTGTTTGATTTACGGTTTATGCAATTAATGACACTAGCAAAGTCTTCTACAAATACTTTTGGCTGTGTAACGCCTCCATAAAAAAAAAATAATGCAAATTTAGCTTTTGGTTATGCTAGCGAAAAAAAAGTTAAAGATTTGATATCAACGTTTCGTTTGTCATTATCAAGTTTTTCAGGCTTAATTAAGGTGTCTAGAGAACTGAATCCGGTTCCGGCTATTATATTATTGACGGATTTTGAAAACAAATCGTCTGTCAGCAATAGTCTCTTTTACAGTTGTGGGCTTGGTGGCCAAGCCTTTGAACAGGAGTGAGGCTAAGGGTGACCCTGTCGTGATAGAGACCTGTATCTAGTTAGCATGATAACAAAGAAATTTTCATTTGAAAAGCAGCAACATCTCTATCATAACAAGGTCACCCTTAGCCTCACTCCTGTTCAAAGGCTTGACCACCAAGCCCACAACTGTAAAAAGGACTATTAGGGAAGTTTTATGGAAGGTTTTTCAATAAGTCAGAAACTTTTCGTCATGAGGGCCTTCCTTGTAGTTGTGTCGATCATTGAGGGCACCGAAGGGGTTAGCGCGCACGTGATGCATGCTCCACGTCTCGCCCGTGCAGGCGCATGTAAGATTTATTAAACGTCTTTAATTAAAAACTGGAATGCCATTTCGAGTGGATTGAAAATATTTTAAATTATTTTCCCGGCCTCAGCCTGTGTTGGTAACCTTGTGTCAGAAAAGTGGAATGTTTTGACAACGTATCGTTCCTCAAGTGTTGCGTTTCTTGTGTGATCAGGTAAAAACGGAGGGATTTAAAAACGGTAATGAAGAAAGCGTCACAAACGGAACGTAATTATTTCCGGGCTCTTAACCTGGACAAGAATTAGGAATTCGTAAGTTTTCAAATGAAAATGTAGTCATGTGGAAAGGTGAGGTATAATAAAATACCCTCGTGTGGGAGAAAATATTTTGCTTCGTTTAGATTGAGATTAATATATAGCGGATTAATTGCGAAAACGGATTCATGATGCCAAATTAGCATGCCTGTTTCTAACCAGAGTTCTCATTGGCTAAGATTTTTTGTCCCTTTTCCTGATTCCCTTTCGGAATCGATTACTTCCGTTAGGTTAACTCGATTGAGATCTAGATCTTGAGCACAAACCACGTCAAAATATTGCGCATCCTCCACTGAATTTTCATTCTTTTCATGGCAGATATTCTTCTTCTCCACGAAAAAAAATCCGTCGGAGGGCATGAAAAGGTAGGACTGGGGGAAAGTCCCTGGTGGCGAAAACGTTTAAGCGGAGGAAAACATGCATGTGAGGAATGGGACGAGAGTTTTGAAGGTTTAGAAAATATCGTTAGGTTAGGGGAGGGGAGACGGGAAAAGAGAGGCTTGATAAGGCTGAAAAGTTAAAATGCTCAGGACGAAGTTTTTTTATTAAAGAGGGAATCCGGGATATTTGGACCCCATCAAGGTTTAAAAGTGCATTGAAAAAGGTAATAATAATAATAATAATAATAATAATAATAATAATAATAATAACAATAATAACAATAACATAAAGTGAGAAATCCTACTCCTTTTGCATTTAAAAACCCCGTGAGCATTTGAACGAACAAGATTTATTATTATTTTTTGTATCTCAAAAATAATGTATAAAAATAAATTTACAATATATATTTAACAAAATAAGTAGCTGCTTGCGAGAAACATCACCTTTCCGCAGCAGATTTTACCTACTTGCTCGCCTCGTTATGCAAGTCGTAAGAAATATGTCAGACAACATCATTGTTAGAAAAGGTTGCGTGATGGCGTGACAGTCGTTGGGCAACTAACACCACCTTCATTTCATTTTCACAAGATTATAAAATAAAAAAGAGATTTGACAATTTGTTTTAGTTGACACATTAACCACCCCACCCCCCCCCTGTTTTACCGCATGAAGCAGTAGCTCTCACCAATAGTTATTCTTCTTACCATGTGCCACACGATTCTTGTGATGTTTGCCCGGAGAGTTTGGTATCGGATCAACTAATAATCTCTGATTGATACTTTCCTATGATCTCATCACTTGTCTGCTTGATATTGTATTAATTATTTTGAGGAGAAATTCTGTTTTGGTCATTGTTGTGAATTAAAAAGCTGAGACACATTTAAAGACACTCGTTTTGAGCGCACGCGTAAGGTACTGGCCGCACCATGGAGATGTGCGCTGTGGAAAATAACTTCCAACAAATATTTATTCTCTATCACATGTTGCGTTTTACGTCCAAGATGGAACACTTGAGCAGGAAATTAAAATTTTGTCTCCCATAGTTTTGTTGTCTGTTTACGTTTTCACGTGCAAATGGCTGTTTGCTCGTTTGTTTGTTTTTCACAAATACCTAATTTGCCGTCTTCTTCCAAACCAAAGAGAGATTTCGGAAGAATTTGGTCTTGAAAGGTAATTAGCAGAGTGGTTGTTAAATCTAGCCTACTCAGATAAGGGATAAATATCAACGAAAAGGAGAAGGTTAGAGTCTTATTTCTCGTTGCAATTTTGTTTTACAAACGGTCAATTAACGTCTAAACTACTTGAGGCTCTTGAACTTTTGGAACAAGCAGTAAAGGATTCTTAAAGTGGACTTAAGATCCTTTTGAACGACATCTGAAAGTAGATAAATACAGTTAAGCGTTAATCCTTGAAAACTAAGATTGACCAGCACTTAATTTCTCCTTACAATATCACCCCTGAATCACACACTGGGGTAATGACAATTAAGTAAATGATCACCAACTGAAGGAACTCTTGATTATTAAACAAATTGTCCCCGTCAGCACCTTAGGAAATGCATAGACAACAGTATGGAGAATATGCATACTGATGTGAAAGTGTAAGAGCTTAAGGGTAGAAAACTATGACTGAAAATAACCAGGGATGGGGGGAAATGGGGGTGGGATGGGGGGAAATGGGGGTGGGAAGGGGGGGCAGGAAGTGGTTACTATATTTGACAGTTGGCTTCTGCAAAGTGTTTTACAATTTTTATATACCGTCAGGCTTGGCGTAGAACTTTAATCCACTGTCTCTCATCAGGTCGATAGCTAAGGTTACATTATGAAGCTGTGGATAAAAACAAAACAAAAATATCCAAATAGATTCCATGTTGTCTTGGAGTGGAGTTGTAGGGTAAACGATCACGAATGAAGTGAAAATGTTGTGAGAGCATCAGTGACATCGTGTGGCGTCATCTGTGGTCTGTTGCTAAACAGTTACCCCGAAACGTGGAGTCTCTGTTTTATGCGATGAAGAAGCGGAAAAAAAAAAAAAAGAATTGTACAGAGCGGGGTCATTATGCGTTTATCCTTGAATTGATCATGAGTGAGAACCTATTAAAATTCGCGTAGAATTCAGCTAATTATTTTAATTCTGTTTTCAGTAACTTTTATGCGTTCTGGATAAAAGTAGCTTGCAGTACTGGCATCTTAGTAGGCCGAGTTAACGTTAAGAGGCGCGCTATTGTTTATTCAACCGGCCATGTTTAATTTTGAGTAAAAGTCGACGGTAGGAAGTAGCGGGCGCCCTCCCCCCCCACACTCACCCCGTTCCCATTTTTTTTAACTGTCGCTCAGCCCCTTAGTACAAATTTCTCTCTCTCCCCAGCCTTCCGCTTCCATCAAAGTCAAATTTGGCGGTCATAATTTTCGCTAAGAAAATACTAAGCACCCGCTCGCCAAAATTACGTCTGTTCTGCAGGCTACGATAATAGCTCTGTCGGTACCTTCTGATCTTTGGTGGTAGGAGTGATATAAAACTGATAGAGAGGAACAAAGAAGCCTTCTAGAAGTCCCAGCAAGAAGATGAGGTAGACGCCATCGTGAAACTGCGAACATAACAAGACCAATCAGAGTTGTTTCGAGATGAAACTAAATTATTGTCATCATTTATCAAATTATTAACTTTTTCATTTGTAAAGGCTGCAACAATACTCACACAATAGTTTCTCTGAGCAAAGCAACTTCATGCTCTCGTAGAAAGAGGGTTCCCCAGGGGTTTCAACAAGTTTGCCGCTCGGTGACATAGAGAGGGTCCCCCTGGGGTTTCAATATCTTTTTCCCTCAGCAGCAGAAAGAGTGTCCCCCAGGGGTTTCAAGACCCTCTTCTCTTAGCGGCAGAAAGAGGGTCCCCAGGTGTTTCAAAAACTTTTTTCTGTTACCGACAGAGAAAGGGCCCCCCCAGGGGTTTCAATGCCTTTTCCCTTAGCGGCAGAAAGAGGGTCTCCCAGGGGTTCCAAAAACTTTCTCCCTCAGCGGCTACCGAGGATGTAAGAAGCCCGGAAAGGGACTGCAAGGCGAAACTCGAACACGAGAACCTCCTCGCAAGCTAATCAGACAGCGACGAGGTAAAACATGCGGCGGTAACCTGCTTTTGCTGAACCCCCTGGTCCCTGAAAATGCAATTTCCTTTTAACATTATTTAAAAACTTAAGCTTGAGTTATGCACCCTTCAACCACACAAAAATGTATAGCCACCTGTGAATCAACCTCAGCAACCTCTAGACTCAACTTTGCCAGGTGCTTGTTGACAAAGACCTGCAAGGACTGCCACAGAAAAAAAGCAAAACAAAATCAAGAAACGAAAGTTTCATTTTGACCGAGACTTGCATTTCCCATTAAGGTTAAGTCTGTATTCGAGCCAAGTGGCCCATCCAGCCGGAGCAGAGGTTTCCATGGAGCATGAAGCGACTGGAAGTATTACTGATCACTCCCTGGATGAAATGCCAGTCCATTGCAAAGTTACTCTTTCCCCTCGCTTCCCCCGTCCCCCATTTCATCTGGCTTCCCTGACAAATCACCAGTATCCCTTTAAACTTCTGGGCCGGGTTCTTCAAAGCAGGGTTAAGATAACCCAAGATAAGTGTGAAATCTGATTTCAGTTTGGTTTATTAGCTTCGCCGACCAGCAGGAACACCGCAACAGCTAGCGCCAATTACTGCGGGCCCAGTAAACCCACCCATCCCACCCCAGGGGAGGACATCCATCACACAGTAATCTCGTGTGTGGGAAATTAACGTCTCCTACCCCCAACCCTGCAGGAGACGGGACCTCCATTTATTCGTCCCTATCCGAGAAGACTAGAATATCTAACCATTTCTTGACGTTATAGAAAGGTAGCAAATTCTTCTCAATTATTTTAAGACCTTGAGTGTTGGTCCGGCCGGGAATCGAACCCTCGACCTCCCGCACAATAGTCCAGCACACTATCCATTGAGCTAACTGGGCGGCGGTATATTTCAGATCTGAAAGCTTTGAGAGAGAGACTTCAGTAGGATTCTTTTTGGGAACGAGTTGACGATTGAATGCTCAATAATGAATAGGGCACAATTATTCCAAATAGGCTTTAGAACAAGGAATAAAGAAACCTGGATTAAAAATTTCTCCTTGGGTTAGAGCTAATTGGCCTTCGAACAACTGGACCCTGTAAGGAGAGACGCACTGTGAAAGAAAAGTGTTCCCCCCAAGAACACAACCAAGCTTAGAGCCCAGACCTCTCGACCCGGGGTCGAGCTCACAGATCAATAGGTCACCGTGTATCAAGCGCATGTAACATTAATCATGGACAAAAGAAAAAAAAATTATATACCTGTTACCTAAACACTTTAATTAACCCATTCGACTTAGACAACCTCAGAAGCAATGAGTATTTAATTTTTAACTTATTCTCGCCACTGCAATTCCTACAATTACATAAATCATTGTCTGCTCAGGAAATGATTTGAACTCGTGGGCACCAGTCAACATTGTTACGTGATCGTCTGCGAACTGACTTGACTCTAATCAATACCTTATTTCACTGATATTCACAGAAGCAATCTTTTTGCTCTGCCAATGTGGAAACTAATATGCTCATTGGAATCTTTAACCTGGATTGAACTGTACATAGTATTATCACATGAAATACCTTTTTCACAACATTCAGCTTTTCAGGGGCATTGTCAAAAAGCGCGTCAAAGGCATCTCTTTCTATATTTACAGAAAAAAATAAAAAAGCGAGGGGGAAGTGAGTTACGTTCGTAGAAATATGACAGTTAAAGGAAAGCTAGTTCATGACGACAAACAAAAGCTGTACAGAGTGTAAAACGACTAAAAATAATGTGAAATATCTTCTGTGATGCACGTCCTTTCCAGAATCGCCATATTTCAGCTCGCGAGAATGGAGCGAGCGTGCATGCGAGACGTGTGCCTTACTGCTTGTGTCACGGGCCGAAAAAAGAAAAAAAAAAAAAAAAAAAAAAAACTGCTCCTCGGAGCAGAGCACAATTATGAATACATTACACCAATTTCTTTTGGTTTTAAGATCAAACATTGAAAACCGCCAGCGACACAGACCAACGGTAAGTCTAGGAAATTTAAAAGCTTTGTTATTCTGTGAGGCAGAGTACTATGCCTGTTTAAGCCATAAAAGGAACTTAACCGTATAATTAGCGATGTAGGTGAAGTCTGTTTACAAGCCTAGTGACCCATTAGGCCGATGCTTAACTCCGGTTTCTGTAGCATGAAGCGACTAGGAGTATTTCTACTCCCCTCTGGATGGGATGCCAGTGCATCGCAGGGTTACCCCCAGCATTAAATTGCCGGTACCCATTTAAACACCTGGGTGAAGAGAGGCACTGTGAGAGTAGAGTGTCTTGCCTAAGAACACAACACAATGTCCCGGCTGTGGCTCGAACCCGGACCACTCGATCCGGAGTCGAGCGCACCAATCATGAGGCCACCGCCTCTCCACAATTAGCGATGTAAGGGTAATTAAAATGTCTAACGCAGAACACAACAAGAAATAAACGTAAAATGAGATGCTGTCAAAATTATCCCCAGAACAAACATTGTTTACCTGGTTTTCCGTTTTGTACACTAAAGAAAGAAAAGAAAGAAAGAAGAAGAAATTTTAATGGGACATTAATAGAGATTCAGGTTTCAGTGAAGGAGTAGCATTTTCATCCTACACTTGGGTGTACTAACGTAGTTTGTCACACTACAAGCCTTCCACCCTTTACGGCGAAGTACGTCCCCCGTGTCAATACAAAAAAATAAATCAGTAAAAAAAAAATTGAAGTTAGCGCCACAATTGGCAGTAATGTCGCAGTCGTATTGGCCAATTTGCCATCGTCGATGAGAGTACAGACAATGCTGTTCGCGTCAACGTGTCACGCACTGAAAGAATCGTTTCGTTTGACGTCGATATTGTGGTAAAAAACAAATCGACTTTGGTATTGCGTGGTCTCTACACTCATCGACAACGATATTCGTCATCACAGTGGTCAAATGTTTTGCCGACCTACTCGGCTGCACCTCGTGAGTTCACAATATTTTGACCCCAAAACATTTTGCCCCTGTCTACCACTGTCGATTTGTTAAATTCATGAGTTCTCTAAAGCCAAGTGGTAGGGCAGGAAACCACACAATTCCAAAAACTACAAGAAAGCTGCGAATTTTCCTTTGTCCCACTCTTGAAGAAAATCAATAAGATTACCCTCCACAACAACTTACTCTTCTCCTTCATTGGGGGCTGTAATTTCCTCCACAATCTTGTTCGGCAGCAGAATTCCTCCTTTTTTCTGTACCACCACCATATTTATTCGGACACCTCCTGGAAGTTTGCGGGGACTCTCGAAGTGGCGCGCCAGTGCAACCAACAGATGAAGTATGGCCACAATATCCTTACCGTGTATAGCTGTGTTAGAAAAAAAAAAAAAACATACATACAAAGCGCACTCTATTGAGACTTTTGTATCAATTTTTGCATGTTAAAAAGTCTACCCTTTCACTCCCACGATCTCATTAGTAATTCTCCGAACTGTCAGCCATACAATTCTTATAATGTAACCAATGAGAATTTGGTATTGGATCAACTAATAATTCCCTAATTGATATTTTTCATTATTCTCCCCAGTTATATGCTTGATATTGTATTGATGTCATAGGGAGAAATTCTGTCTTGATCACTCATCGGAGGAAAAGGGCTAATCTCTTGCACTCCTTGTTTAACTCTGCATTTTGAACCATGTTAGCTGTTGCTCTTTAACTAAAGTGGAACCTCGATTTAACGAATCTCTATATAACGAAGTCCTCGGGTATAACGAAGGATACTTCAGTTCCAGCCCGGCTAAAGGTACAGTAAAATGTATGCCACAGAGCCCCGATATAACGAACCCTTGATACAACAACCAATTTCCCCAGACCCTTGGCAGTTTGTTAAATCAAGGTTCCACAATACCTTTATCTTAACACCAATTCTTCATACTGTCCCCCATACAATCCTTACAATTTTGACGATGAGAAGTTGGTCATCAATCAAACGGTAACTCCTACTGGATAATTTTTCTTACTTCTCGACACCTCGACCCGAAAGTAAGGTCCACAAAGACACTTTTATACTCTTTAGAGACTCACCATTTGCTGTCCATTTTGCTCTATGCTGAGGGACTCCTAACAGTTTGTTCACCTGCTCTAGCAAAATAGACAGTCTGGCTCTCTACAAGATGGAAATCAGTGGTGTTAGGAGTTCAGTAGTACACAGAGTAAGTAACTGCTCTTATTCAAGTACAATATGACAAGATTACACTATGTGTTAAGTTTGTTTATAATGTATGTAACATCACACGCTAGTCGAGTCTGAGTGATTAGAGCAACAAAGCAAATAAAGGTTTATTTATTGAGCTATAACATACATAAAGAAAAAATTGTTTTTAACCTTGAGAGAGTTCCATTAGAAAAGTGGGGGGGGAGGGAGGGGAGAGGGGAGGGAGGGGAGGGAGGGGGAGGGAGGGGAGGGGGAGGGAGGGAGGGAGGGGGAGGGAGGGAGGGAGGGGGAGGGAGGAGGAGGGAGGGAGAGGGAGGGAGGGAGGGGGAGGGAAGGGAGGGAGGGGGAGGGAGAGGGAGGGAGGGGGAGGAAAGGGAGGGAGGGGGAGGGAGGGAAGGAAGGGAGGGGGAGGAAAGGGAGGGAGGGGGAGAGGGAGGGAAAGGGGTGGAAAATCCAGGGAAGGGAACAGAGTTTTCTTTTTCCTTTCCTTAATCCTTTCCTTTGACCCCCTAACAGTGACCAGCATCTAATTCCTTCCTATAAAATCGCCAAAGAATTCCTCTTTAAGGTCAGGAGAATAAAGGAAATGATCACCAACTAAGTTACACAAATTCTCCTTGTCAGCACCAGGAATTGAAAGGAAAACTCGTTTTAGTGAGTTGTGCTAGAAACTTACACTTTGAACACTGAAAACAAAACAAAACTTTGACTTTGATTCATCTGCACATATTTTCTGGGACTTTTCAGAAATTCTAAAGGATCTGAGTCCAAATTCAAGGGTTTTCAACCCTTGAAAACATAAAAAATTAAATTTAAGGACTTTCAAGGAGTGCAGAAACCCTGTACAGAACCATATGATACTGAAATTAGGGTGTAAAGAGTTAAGCCATACATTGTTAAGGCCAAACTGCTGTGTACAATTATCAATGAATTTACTTACCTGGCTTTCCACTGACTGAGTGACCTCTTCAAATTCAGAGAGCTTAATCCCAGCAAGTTTATCTAAAAAAAAAAAAAAGAAAAAATGCCAACATCATAAAATGACTAAATTATAGAACTGGAGTGATGATAAAAACTGACTACACAGAAATCTTATATCCAATAAGGAAAGTAGCCTGCCAATCTGGGCCCAGGAAGGATAACAATATCCAACAGATAAATAATATTGCTATCCAGCGGATATGTGATAGCAGTACATACTGCGCTATCCACCAGATTGAGTTTATCCAATGGATAGTGTTATCCATCCTTTGAACAACCAGGGCTTAATGCATAAAGGAGAGGGAGAAGGGAAAATTACCCTCAGCATGAAACATGATTCCATGGAACTCAGATTCTTGTAATACACTGACTCTTTGCACAAAAAAAAAAGAAAAATTGTTTGAACCCTCTTCTATTCCTTTCTGTTTTGGCAAAACAGACAGCAACTGCACATAAATAAAGGGGATTAAGTTTCTAAAGAAACTGCGGCGCTGCATCATTAGGGAGCATCATGAGTTAATTTGGTTTTATGAACTTAGTTGATAAATGTGAATTGGTCACCATGAAGAGATTCTGTAGCTGACGTTTGGAGCATTAGCCCTTGTCAGAACAAGTCCAGGAATTGTGGGTTGCAAAACAATAGAGCCATGTCATTGGTGGGACCTGGTATATTCAAAAAGATGGAGCCACACATTTACCATTAATTACCCAAAGATGGAGCGATGGAATTATGCAATTTGAGCACTTTTGTCACACCACATGTACATGCACCAAAATACCCAAGACAAGGAATCAACTTAAGTTAGGTCAGAAATTAAAACAACCAGGAATATTTTCAAGGAAGCTGTAGTAAATTAGAAACATTTTCACATTCAAAACATTTTTGAAACTGTAATGCCCTCTGCCTTGGATACACAGAAATCCCCGAGCAATCCAATTCATTTCTAAAGCCAGTGACACACTCAGCCAAAAATTCAGCAGGTGTGCCTGGAACATTAATTATAATGTTCATTAATTATAATTAATTATGATTAATTTTCACTCCTTAGCATGTCAGATATCAGAGATTTTTTGCTGGCAATCATATTTGTTATCATATTTGCGCTTTTGAATATTTTATAGAAAAGGTGCAATACAAATAATAAATGTTATTGTTATTGTTATCATTGTCATTGTTATTGTTATTTGCCACTATTGACAAATAAAATTGCTAAGTGTATCACCCACTTTAGCCACAATTTAAAAGCTTCCTGTGAAGATCTAATAATGGCAACACAGGAAGATGATATATTCTTAAAACGATTCTTTGTATAAGGTACAAGTATCCAGCATCCAATGGACCGACAATGCACACCAAGTACATAAATCCAAATATACAGGTGCAAACATGAGTACAATCTGTGCTGATGACATACCCATAAGAACGGCAAGAATTTGACCATCATACAAGTCCTCTGTAATGTCCCTGAGGACAATTCGGTGTTCTGAAAGTTCGTCATTAATCCAGTCGAGCAATACCTACCAAATAAATAAAGAGTGTGTACATGTTAAGGGCTGCATGGGACAAATTCTTATGTGACCTCTTAAGTTAACCCTTTATACACTTGCATCAGTATGCATATTCTCCATACTGTTCTCTATACATTTCCTAAGGTGCTGACAAGAAGAATTTGTTTAACAATCAAGAGCTTCTTTAGTTGGTGATCATTTCCTTTATTCTTGTGACCTTAATTTTGTATTCAGGGTGATATTGTAAGAAGAAATTAGTCGTGAGTCACCCCTAAGGTTCTGAAGATTGTGTGATAAAATTGAAAAAGCAGTGAAATAAAGTTCTATCTAAATAACACATCACTCTCCTGAGGTCAATTGGTAATGAAGACTAATTACTAGAATTAAAAAAAATGCAAGTACATTTTAATCTTGCATTATTGCTGATCATCTTAAGCAGGGCTCAACACTAACTTTTCAACTTACTAGCCTAATGGCTAGTGACATCTTAGATGTTTTTAGATGTCACGACAATTTCAGTTTGTTTACTTGCCAAACTGGCTGGTGGAAATTGAAAACCACAAGCCAAAACTGAATGTTTACTAGTCTGTGGCTAGTGGGCTACCGTCAGTGTCGAGCCCTGTTAAGTGACTTTACTTGTCACAATAGCCAGCGTTCTCATCACATTAAATCATTTTAACAAATAATAAGTGCATCATTGTTTTCAGTCACCTCTTTCAGTTCCTTAAGTTTTATACTTTCAAGCGAAGCAGGTTCCACCATTGATCGTTGTTCATTTTCATCTGTTGAGTACAAAATTTGAAAGAAAAAAAAAAAAAAGAAATCACGTAGATTAAGGGTTAGAAAAATTTTAACAACACATGTAAGGAGCAAGTAATCATATTTGAATGTTAACCTTGCATCTCCCAAGATCAGATTGTTAATTCTCTCCTCTAGCTACTACACATTTCCTTGTGAATGAGTAACAAGAATTCAGTTTTAGATCAAGATAACAGGTTGTACCTGATAAGTTTGAGTATTCTCATTACCTATTTGCCGGATAATGTATGGATATGATGGGGAGAAGTTATATGTTAATCGTTTCTGGGAGTTAAGAAGTTGAAATGACTGGGTGGACTAATAAATGCCATGGCCTCAAAGGCAATTCTCCTTTCAGTCTGCCATAGGACTCATATAATGTTGTGCGGGAGGTCGAGGGTTCGAGCCCCGGTCGAACCAATACTCATGGTCTTAAAATAACTGAGGAGAATTTGCTACCTTTCTATGACAAGAAATCAATAGATATTCTAGTCTTCTCAGATAAGGATGAATAAACCGTAGGCCCCATTTGCTGCAGGGTTAGTGGTAGGAGACGTTAATTTCCCACGCACGAGACTACTGTGTGGTAGATGTCCTTCCCTGGGGAGGGAACGGTGGGTGTTGACCCTGAAAAGCCTTATGAAGAGTGGTCAATAAACCTATGTATGTATGTATGAACCAATAATCCCCTGATTGATATTTTTCTTTATTCTCATCACTTGTCTGCTGGATATTGTATTGATGTTGTAAGGAGAAATTCTGTCTTGATCACTCATGGGAGTTAGAGGGTTAAACATTAAGCTACAAACATATAAAGATCCATGTATGAAAGTAATCCATGCAGTAATGAACCCCTCTTATGTAGAAGAGGAAATAAGGCCCGAAAAAAAATTCAGGCCTCTACAGAATTTGAACCCACGACCTCTGCGATACCAGTGCAATGCTTTACCAACTGAGCTAACAAGCCAACTAGGAGCTGGTAATTATGTTGGTTCATATTAAACCCGTCGAAGTGATAACAATAATTTGAATAATATATGAAAATCATACATGTGTACTGCCGTTTCATGAAATGTGTGACAGCAATCGTCACAGTAATGAACCCTAATTATGTAGTAGAGTAAAAAGGTTCTATTTTAGCTTTTCTCTTCATAACAAACCTAGATCAAACGTGTCCGGTGCTACTGTGATTGGTGTAGTTGGAGATTCAATGGCATGCCTCCCCTCTGTCTCAAGCTCATCAACTGTAAGAATAAACCGTATTTGTTTACATTTAAAGAAACATAAAAAAATTAAAAGAATTGTTTACTGGGAAATTCTTGACGAAAGTAAAAATAATGGGTGTCGCTGTCATTGCACCATTCTAAAACCAAACCATGATTCCATGAGCTCATGAAAAAAAAAAACCGCTAAAAAGAAAAATCTCTCGACGAGACCGACACTACCACATTTTGATAACACTGCCAAATTATTTAAGCGTGTAAGTTTGGACGTTAAAATAAACATAGGAGATTCCCTGACGAGAGAGTACACCTGCAGAAAGTTATTCCATCGAACTGTGAACACACCATTTGAGTGCTACTTAAATTCGTCGAGATACTTCACCATCTAAAATACCTTCGCCTATCGAAAAATTTTATGATCGAGAGTGTGCTTAGTAACAGGAAAGGGTGTGTTAAAATGCTGGAATTCGCGATGGAATTTACAAAAATCGAATGCATAATTCACCGATCAAAGACAGCCAATGTGTTTCAGAAGTGATAATTGAAATTTGATGGTACAAGCCCGATGAAAATTACTGTAGATTCCTCGTTAAGTCTTGTAAGGTAAATCAGATGGCACAAAGAAGCATAAAAAAGAAAATGATAAACTTCAAATTTGAGCTGTCAGAGTCAAGATCCTTTGATCGCACGTTGAATAATTCAGATTTCCAAACAGAACGTTTTTGTCTTTAATCCCAGAATCCTACCTTCTTGGCCTTTTTTTCTTCTAGTAAGTGTTCCAACCCAGCCAAGTTTGCCAGAGTCTTTCTTTGAGGCGTCCCTTTTTAGCGTGCCAGTTGGCGAACTTGGGTTCACCGGAGAAGACGCCATGTTTGTGATTACTATTTTATATCACGTAATTATTATATGGCTCTGTCTCACAAGGACTGGGAACTACCGAATTCGCGAATTTGATTATCCTCGGAGACTTAGGGGCTGTGAGTCGATTTCAAGGGGCAGAAGAGCTCCTGGGGACATTGTCTTTTAAAAGAGAGACTAGTTCCAAACGGTCGCAGTCGTTCTGGCATCTGATTGGTGCCAGAAAATCTTTGTTTTTTTCTGCCCAATCATAGTGAAGTGTGCTTTACATTTCTTTCGTGTGTTTTAATACGCACATATACAACAAGCTCAGTTGCTCGCTTTGGTTGTTCGGGCCGTGCGACGGAGCCTTGCTCGAGGTGAAAAGTGTCAGTCTCAGCACACAGTGTAAGAGAAAATCGACCAGATTGTCCGAAAAAATCTCACCGAAAATTATACTGAATACTTTCGCAGGTATCACAAGAGAACGTGTATAAAAGTTTGCGAGGTTCGTATAAAACACGATGGTTGTAGGCGTTGATAGGTCGCTTTAAACATTAAATGAGATGTAAGCTTAAATCTTTCTAGCTTTTTTGTACGATTTACTGTGACTGAAACTTTGCCAATCTCGTGAAGTTATCTCGTCGCACGAGCCACGCAGGTATGTCGAGCAACTGGCGCTAATACTTACGTAGCTTTCTGTGCGCGCCAAAATCTAATCTTTGCTTTGTGGTAAAGTCTTTCACAATATGGCCAAAGTTGCAGAGAACGTCAAGTTCGTGGATGACCTCCAGTAAGCGCTTACAGAAAGCTTAGCTGTATTTCAGGTTAGCTAATTGAAATCTGAACAAAAACTAATTATCGAGAACATCGTGGGAAGGAGAGATGTTTTCAAGCAGTTACCGAAGGGGTTTGGAAAGAGTTTAATCTTTCAACTACTGCCTAGAGTGTTCAGATTCTTGAGCTCGAAAGGCCACGGATTCTCTCTTACTCCCTTGGTCATTGCCATTTCACCTCATTTGTCGATTGTTGAAGACCAAGTTAAATACCTTTAAATAATAAATACCTTTGATCATTGGGAATCGATGCTGCTTTCATTGCGGAAAACAAAACCAAAGATAAGGAAATATTAGAAGATGGAATTTGATTGGCTGAAATCAATTTTGAAAGCGGTCTAGATTTTCCCATCTAGACCGGCATCTAGACCGGTCTAGAAAAAAAAAGGTACAAAGAATATAATGTTCCGTTGCTTTCTAGACACAGCCATATGGGGAGCCAGGGGAGACAGCGTGACACAGCCAGGGTAGACAGCGTGACACAGCCAGGGGAGGCAGCGTGGCCGAGTGGTTAGCGTGTCGGACTCGCAATCCGTCACCCTCGGGTTCAAGTCCCGTCCTGACCACTACCTGAATTTGTTTCACGGTAACTCCGAGTTCAGATCCTCGGCCATGCTTGTAAATAGCCAACTGGTTTGCCTCCGGCCAGTTGGGATTCTTAACAATGTTATGTTGAATTTGAATTATTTGTTTATAGCCCGCAATGTAAACTACTGGGCTACCGGTAATTGTGTCAGCTATTAAAGTTTATCTATTTTATTTACATTTATTATCCAACTACACCTAGACGAGTACAAATAACGCCATAGACGAATACAAATATCACGCGGTATTTGTACTCGTCTATTGTAGAGTACCGGTTAAACAAGTTTTCTCGCATCGCACAAGCGAAGAATTGAATTGTAATTGCGAAAAAAAAAAAACTGGCGGACAATTGGAATCATATTTCCGACAACGAAGAGTCAGAATGGCTGGCAAATATAGATCCAAGTTCATTAGATGAATCGAACGAAGAAAAACACCTTGACGACCAGAAAATTTCTTCATTTAATGAAGAAAATAGAAACAGCAACACAACAACGCGCCAATTCCGTTCCGCTTCGCATACTTCTGTCACGCACTCCCCGTAAATAAATATCCGCGAAATTCGCCCGCACTGAAATAACATATATGAGCACGATCCTTCGCAGTAAAGCACTATTTGAGCAATAGTGAAAATCAGACCTGAAAAAAATTTCAGGCCTGTACGGGATTCGAACCACTGACCTCTGCGATACTAGTGCAGCGCTCTACCAATTGAGCTAACAAGCCAACTGGGAGCAGGCCATCAAATTAATTCGACATAAACCCGTAGATGATAAATCAAACAACAACAAACATATGAAACATATGTGTGAACTGCGGTTATGAGACGTATATGAGCACGATCCTTCGCAGTAAAGCACTATTTGAGCAATAGTGAAAATCAGACCTGAAAAAAATTTCAGGCCTGTACGAGATTTGAACCACTGACCTCTGCGATACTAGTGCAGCGCTCTACCAATTGAGCTAACAAGCCAACTGGGAGCAGGCCATCAAATTAATTCGACATAAACACGTCGATGATAAATCAAACAACAACAAACATATGAAACATATGTGTGAACTGCGGTTATGAGACGTATAGTTCACACATATGTTCCATATGTTTGTTGTTGTTTGATTTATCATCTACGGGTTTATGTCGAATTAATTTGATGGCCTGCTCCCAGTTGGCTTGTTAGCTCAATTGGTAGAGCGCTGCACTAGTATCGCAGAGGTCAGTGGTTCAAATCCCGTACAGGCCTGAAATTTTTTTCAGGTCTGATTTTCACTATTGCTCAAATAGTGCTTTACTGCGAAGGATCGTGCTCATATACGTAAATAACGGTTACAATCGTAATTGTAACCGTTATTTCTGGCAGTTGCCTGACGATTGCTTCGCAAGAGGCATGAAACTCAGAGTTGCAGTAAAAGTTCAAGTAACCTAATTCTTGAGGTATAATTATATATACATATATATATATATATATATATTGTGGGAGGAAAAAGACAAGTAAACTACAAGTTCATGTCTTTTTCCTCCCACAATATATACTTCGCTCTACTTCTATGTATTGAGCACTGTTCTGCGAAAATCAAGCCACACTTTATATATATATATCTATAAAAAGAAAAACACACACATATATATATATATATATGTGTTTTTTTAATTGGGGCAGTTTATTTTTATAAGGAATCCTCGTATTCTGTATAAACTGACCTAATTATTCAGATCTTGCGATTTTTTTTAATTGTTAATTTATCAACAATTTGTTTACTAAGATCTGTATTATTAAAGTTGAGTAAATTAAAAAAAAAAAAAGAAAGAAAAGAAACGTGTCCGGTCTTCATTACCGGTCCAACAGTGTGGCATATAGCCATGGATTTTAACCTAGAGGCGTGCTGTTATGTGGTGCCTCAAACCAAGATCGTTTCGACGATCCGTTGAAATGTTGCCTTTACAAATCGATTCTATCATACGAGAAAAAAAAGTTATCGTTTCCAGCTGTGAAAAGTGGATGGCATGGTGTGGCAAATAAGACAAATATTAAGGTTTGTGGCTCACACTGATAGTCATCTCAGTTTAATTCGTCATTGATAATCGCCCTTCTGAGAGGAAAGGCATTGGAGTCCGATGGGAATGTTGTACGGATATTGTAGGAAACAAGATGGCGTAATGTTTAGAGAGCAGGACTCATGTTCGAGAGTTCCTGGTTAGTGCGCAGACCCTGACCAGGTTGCAATGACCCACTATGTTTCTTTTCATATGTAGGAATATCACTGGGTCACTCGAGAGGTGGGCAAGCGATGGACTAGCATCTCATCTAGGAGGGAAGTAGAAGGACATACTCTACCTCGTACTACGGAAACCAGTGACGAAGCTCCGTAGCTGACTCCCGAGACTGTAAGCTGACTTTACCTTAGGAATAATTTGAATATATCAACAAAGTTGAAATGGTAAATTGGCTACCGTTACGGTTCTAAAAGCTGACGTTTCGAGCGTTAGCCCTTCGTCGGAGCGACGAAGGGCTAACGCTCGAAACGTCAGCTCTTAGAACCGTAACGGTGGCCAATTTACCATTTCAACGTTTTTGATATATTCAAATTATCTCGTTACCCCCACCGACACAGCGCCAAACAGTTTCTTTAGAAACTATCAGCCTTTTTACCTTAGGAAGTTACGTAAAAATGGCACTAACAATAACCTTCAACGAGTTCGAAAGTTCAAACAAAGGTTATTCGTTTGTATTGTTTCCGTTTCATTTACGCCAAGCTTGTGGTCTGTACTTTTGGGCCATTTCTTCGACAATCGCTAGAGGACTCTGCTTCGTACGTTTCTGAACAGCGACAGATTTTCATGCAAAACGTGTCGCTCAAAATCGCCTTGTATTCTCGTCTGAAATGCTTATTTGTGGCTCCATAAATGAACGGGTTGATTGTGCTGCTCAAATAGACCAAGAAACCGTATGTAAGGTAAGCTTTTCTGGGCAAAGTGGGCTCACCTTGAGCTGCATCAATGTAGTCTATGATACACACTGGAAGCCAACAACAAGCAAAACCAACCATAACAACAGCTAAAGTCTTAGTCACTTTGGCTTCTTCGACGTTAGCTCTTAGAATCTGGGGGTTATTTTCCACTGAGAAAACTCGATTAGATCGTGACACGGTGTAGAACACTTTTACATAGCAGATTGTTATTAATGTCAATGGTGTCGCGATGTAGATACATTCGATGAAGACGGTGTACGCAATATTGGTGTTGAATGTGTACAAGCACATTGCCTTCCCCGGTTGCAATTCGAAGCCCCCGTGATCGAATAAAAAGGGAGGAACGGAGCCAATGAAAGCGGTACACCAGACAACGCCAATGTAGAGCAGAATTCTTTGCCTTTTGAATAACACGATGTACCTCTCAGGTTTGACAATGCAGAAATATCGACTTACTGCAATTAGTCCCATGGTGTGCAAAGATGCTAGTCCAAATGTAAACACTCCGAATCCATGGAATCGGCAGAAGTTGTCACCAAAGATCCACTCGCCACGAATTAAAGTAACAACAGAAAATGGCATACAGCAGGTGGACATCAGAATATCACTCACGGCCAACGCAACGACAAACGTGTTTGAAAGTGTGCGGAGTCTTTGGTTTCGGTACACAGCATAACAGACGGACAAATTTCCAAGGAATGCTGCGACATTTATGATGCTTAACATGACTGTTTCAATCCACAACAGATGGTTACCTCTTCTGGCAAGATCGTGGGAAAGAGATTCGAGTAAATCCATGATAAGTCAAGAACGTAAAATGAACAACATTTGATAGCAATCAAGACAAATGAATTTGTCCGCTGCAAATAATTTTATATGTCTAGTAGAATTTTCAATGTGGAATCAGTAGCGTCACACTGTGGTGTGTCGGGAGTTCCTTTAGTCATCTTAATTTATGAATAAAATCACCCAGGTACTAACTTTGAGGGGTTCTTTATCCACTGATAATGTACGAGAAAATAATATTTGCAACTGCACCTGCCTGGCACCTTTAGAAAATTAAGTGCCCCCACTGCGCATTACCAACATCGTTTGAAGGTTTTAAAAGGAAAAAGAGGAGGTTTTGGAGTGAACATATTAGCTAGAAGGAAATGTAACTGTCAAATAGTTGTCTCTACTCATTTGCAGAATTGTCTTTCTGGCAGCCAACTCATCATCAAAAGCTAACAACTGACAGTGTTTATTACCCACGCTAACGAAAAACAATTATTACTGTCTTTTTATATGTAAATCGATCCCAAAACGCAATTATTTACCAAGTAAATATATCACTCAGTCTTACACGCACTTTTCGAACCAGAAATTTTTCCCCCCTCAAACGTTGTTCCATGAAACGTTTATTCTTCAGTTGCAACTTAGACGAATTCTGACAGTTTTGCACTGTTGTCAGAGAATTGTGCCCACCAGAGGTTTGGCAACAAAGTCTCGCAGTAGCTATAGAAACAAAAAGTGAACCTTTAGACAATATATTAATGTTTACTCGTGCACCATTCATTCAGGTTTCATGTTGTTAAGTTTTAGTTTCTGAATGTATTTTACCCAATCAATACTTACATTTCCGCTGGGCTTTGCGTATACAAGCCGTTTACATCAGAAATTGATGACATTTAATTTAAAATACGTATGATGCACGATCCTCGCAGTAGATAGCGCTATTTAAGCAATAGCGAAAATCAGACCTGAAAAAAATCAGGCCTGTACGGGATTCGAACCACTGACCTCTGCGATACTAGTGCAGCGCTCTACCAATTGAGCTAACAAGCCAACTGGGAGCAGGCCGTAAGTTGATTCGTAATAAACCCGTGAAAGTGATGAATCAGATACAATGAAATATATGAAGTTCATATATTTTGAACTGCGGTATTAGATACGTATGATGCACGATCCTCGCAGTAGATAGCGCTATTTAAATTACGGCCTGCTCCCAGTTGGCTTGTTAGCTCAATTGGTAGAGCGCTGCACTAGTATCGCAGAGGTCAGTGGTTCGAATCCCGTACAGGCCTGATTTTTTTCAGGTCTGATTTTCGCTATTGCTTAAATAGTGCTATCTACTGCGAGGATCGTGCATCATACGTATCTAATACCGCAGTTCAAAATATATGAACTTCATATATTTCATTGTATCTGATTAATTTAAAACGTAACTATGGGTATCAGTGAATCGAACTAAATTCGCGCTACACTGGCAAATAGAATTCAAACATGTTTCGTTTGTTTTTTGGTAAAATAAAAAGAAAGAAATAAAGAATGGAGCTTCAAAAATCCCGGCGCGATGTGAGACTGTGTTCTAGGTCGGAGGAAGAAAAGGACCCCGTGAACTGAGTGTTGTGATCAAGCCAACTCACAAAGTAAAAGAGTCTTTCCTATAATCGTTGCCTTTATAATAATGTAATATTTACCGAGGGTGACGCAATACTGTCAAGAACAGCCGGATAAACATGTGACCCTTCTCTAAGATATAAAACTAATTTATGAATGTTAAAAAGGCAAAAGCGGTCAAAAATGATAAAAACGGTACAAAACAAAACAAAACAGTGAATGTGATACCATTATTAAGGGGTATTATGGGAAAGCTATCTAAGCCAGCATAACCTTCCTTTATAAAATCACAATAGTTCTGCGTGAATGCGTAAATACGGGCGTAAGATCTTATATTGATAGGCAGAGAGTTCCAAAACTTTGTGCCTTTGACAAGAAAAGTTTTTTCTCCTTCTGGGTCACGGTTATAACTCGGACAGCATATAGTTACATCACCATAGCGTGAGGTACAAAGTCGACATGGCGCTGATACGTAAGTATTCTGGCCTTTAATTTTTAACATTTTAACAACAGGATATATTTGCAGTTACATCTAGTCGGGCGATTTTGAAAAGAGAAATCACGAAATAGCGAAGGTGAGGTGTGTTCTTGTGATTAGACGGTAGATGAAATTATAAAAAAATCTGTAAACCTGTCAACGAGTGACTCACGCAGCTGGCGCTTTTGAGTGCCCGATACGGTTTTTTGTACGCCAATAAATTAATTAAAGCTAACTATCTTCCGCTCCAAGCCTAGGCCTTTATAGATTATACTAGTAAAAGTAGCATATTATACTAGTAGCATTGCTTTTTTTTGGGCGAAATTATGCTCTTTTTTCCAAATTATGCTCCTTTTTTAAATTAATTTTTTAATTAGAAGCCGTTGGTTTTCAAGAAAGAGACGCAACAAAAACACCATGAAATTCAAATAAACATATGGCTGATGGTAACCCGGGCTCAGACCGTTTCAAACGCCGCTCAGTGATTCACAGTGAACTACAAATGCTACTACTTAAACTAAAACTTAAAACACATCGAATAACGTCACCAAGTGCTTGGGAGTAGAGATGAACAATGATCAAATTGTAGCATCAAAAATGATCTGATAATTATCAAAATATGCGAATTACGCAATCATTGTTACTTGGCAGAAATTTTACCAGTTTGCTCAAATTATGCCAAAAATTATGCTAGCATAATCTATTAAGGCCCACTCAAGTCTCTAACGGCTTCGTGGCTCACCGCTTTAACGCTCGCTACGCACGACTAGATAGAGAGTTTCAAACATTTATCGCCTTTTCAAAAATTAATGACAAAAGGAATGGTTTGGCAAAAAGCCCTCACACTAACTGATAGACTCTAAAAAAAAAACTTAACGAAACCTCTTGAATATTATAGCTTTTACCCTAAGACAATAGGATGGATAAGTTATACAACAAGGTGGTCCTCGAAGCGTGGGATTGAAAAACATAATGGAAGCGATTTTCTCAACAAACAATTGCACTTCTTGTTAGCTACATTGCGGCTTTCAAGAGGTGAGGAGGTCTTCATTTTGAAGCAAAGATAAGAGTGGAGGTCAAAAGAAAGGTACCTCTCTTAATGAGTCCGACCGAAGCTAGCTTATATCTGCTCGGTAGCAAGAAACAAGGCTAAAAGTCGCACAAGACAGGTTCCTAAAATAATTATAATACTGAAATAATGATAATGATGATGATAAAATAATGATAATAATAATAATAGTAATTATAATGATAATAGTAACGATGATGATGAAGAAATAAAAAAATTAAATATGTAGTTTTAACAGTTTCTCTAGTGATCGGATAAGCCAAGTTTTATTTATTAGCACCGATGGGTCCTTATTCTCACAAATCTTTGGCTTTTATGATTACAATTTGCAACAAAGCTGGTTTAAGTCAAGTCGGCCATTAGTCAATGATACTTGAACAAAAAGGAATCAAGTGTTTTTACAATAACCTTAAAAAGAAAATTGAATTTGGAAAGCTAATTTCACTTGCTTGACGTCTGCTTAGTGACTATGGAAGCGCCTTTAGTTAAGGAAAAGTCAATTAAGGGTGATTTGGCCCATTTTACGGTGAGAAAGCTTTGCATTATAAATTGACAACTGAACCCATTGACTGTGAAAGCACATGTTGTTTAAAGAAGATAAAAGTCTGCCAAGAGCGATTTGGCCCATTTTACTGACCGAAAAGGCCGATATATTGCAAAAAAAGCTTTTCCGCACAAATTGGCAGCTGTATTTTATTACTGCGGAAGTGCAATTAGTTTAAAGAAGATAAAAAAATTGCGAAAGAAAAAATGGGTAAAAAACCCTGACATCAAAAAAGCTGATGCACCTTCCCCCTTTGCCAAAAACCGCGTGCAATGACATCCAAACGAGTTCTAGGCACCCTTGATCAAAATTGTGAAAAAAATGGTATTGTAGTTTACTTTAAGGTCTTTCAAGGAAAAGAAACAATGTATTGAAATACAGTGCCAGACTACATCTGAAACGGACTCCTTTTTGCATTAGAGAAGAATTTCATTCATTTCGCAAAGTAATCTCCTTTTTGAAACGATTTCTTTTTCGTTATAATTCTACAAACCATTTCAAAATTGGGAAAGGTATCACAATTAAGAACTGAAGAAAAGCTCATTTTTTTTTTATTTCATTGCTTTATAGGTTGGGATCTTCTTTAGATATGAAATTGCCATGACAACACCACATCCACCTTACTTTAGCTATACGTGCCTGAAACTGTAAACCAAACTCGGTGATCGAGTTCGAATCCAAAGTGGGCACTTATCAAGATTCATTTATCTTCTTAGATCTATATAGATAACAACAATTTTGTAGACTGTTTAGCTTGTTTTTTACCAACAGGCGTATTATGGATATTTTTGAAGTCATGTCCTTGTTTTTTTTTTTTTGTACACTAAGGTCCGGTAATACGGCCAACATTTCACTTGTCTTGCAACATTGTTGCATTGCAAGTTGAAACCCTTTGTTGAAAATTTGTTGCAAAAAGTAGAACTCGAGTCTACTTTGCGCAACCCGTTGCCTCAACTTGCAACACTATATTTTGTTGCGAGACAAGTTGGTCACGAACGTGGTAATACGCGCATCAAAGGGTTTCAACTTGAAATGCAACAATGTTGCAAGACAGGTTGAAGAAAAATGTTGGCCGTATTACCGGACCTTTAGGATCGCTGTAAACATCTTCAGGTATTTATCTCGACAGAGCTTGAAAAAGGTCAATAACGACAAGTTTTTAGCTCTTATACGTTGATGCAAATTGACTGGGAAAGAGCTCTTGCATTTTCTTTACACCGACTTAAGGCTATTTGTATATTAATCCATGAAGACATTTTCCAGAGTGGCAGGGGTAGTGTTAAACACCTCTTAACAGCCTGTCACTGGATGTGAGTTCATATTGCTCGTACTTTACAGTCGCTGTATAGACTCTTATAATTTACTTGAGTTTGTTCACATCAGTTAACTCTTGCAGATGTGGGGATGTTGCATAGTACGTTAAGCTGGTTCTTGCCAAGTCCTCCTCAAATAAACTCATATGTGTCTACAAGCTTTGTTTCTTATTTGCTGTTCAGTGTGGAGATCTGGAATAATCTTTAAATGTAAGAAATCAATCTTTTGTATTGTTTTCAAAGATAAGGAAGTTAAGCATAATTCTCTAGACGACAGGTTGCCTTAAAGAAAGCATGTCCCGAACAGAATACCATTTTCCTTGGATTTATCTCATTTCCTTTTGTATAACGAAAGGACCCTTTTTGTACCGTGGCCCGCAAGTGCACACCGAATTCAAAAACCCTACGCCGAATTCCAAATGCCCACACCAAATTCAAATTTTTCCCACCGAATTCTAAATCTCCACACCGAATTCTAAATCTCCACGCCGAATTCAAATATTGCTCACACCGAATTCTAAATCTCCACGCCGATCAGGGAGTTTATTGGTCAGCGGCTCTTGCCTTAGAAGTACCCATCGGTCCAGTCTCCCAGATCTTTGGAATTCGGCGTGAGCAATTTGAATTCGGCGTGGAGATTTAGAATTAGGTGTGGAGGTTTAGAATTCCGTGTGAGAAATTTGAATTTGGTGTGGCCATTTGGAATTCGGCGTGGAGATTTAGAAGTCGGTGTGAAGATTTAGAATTCGGTGTGGAGATTTAGAATTCGGTGTGAGCAATTTGAAATTGGTGTGGGCATTTGGAATTCGGCGTAGAGTTTTTGAATTCGGTGTGCACTTGTGGGCCACCATATTTTTGATGCTGGAGAAAAAATTCATTTTCGTCGCAAATTAATCTACTTTATAGAAATTTTTTTTTAATTCCAATTGTTCAAACCCTATCAAAAGTGAAAAAAAAAAGTTTCACTATCAAGAAGTGACGAAAAGACTGTAAACCAAACTAGGGGAATTCCAATTAAAATTGGCGCGCTCATCACAATTCATTTATCTTTCTATATCTGTGTTTTGAATAACAACAATTTTGTGGACCTTTTAGCTCATTTTTGACCAACAGGTATAATTATGGATGTTTTTTTGAAGGAATGTACTTGTTTTTTGTTTTTTGTTTTTTTGTAAATTAGGATAGCTGTAAACATTGTAATATTTTTATCTCGACAGAGCTAAAAAGGTGAATAACGACAAGTTTAGATTCTTATGCGTTCATGTAAATCTACTGAGAAATAGCTCTTGCATTTTTTTTACCTCAACTTGAGACTATTTGCATAAATACATGAAGGCATTCTCCAATGCAAAGTGGCAGGGGTAGTGTTCAACACCTCCCTAGAGCCTGTCAATGGATGTGAATTCATACTGCTTTTACTTAACAGTCGCTGTATAGCAAGTTGTAATAAGCAAGTTAAACATAATTTTCTAGACCACAGGTTGCCTTAAAGAAAGCATGTCTGGAACAGAACACCATTTTCCTTGCATTTAATTAATTTCCCTTTTGTATTACGGGAGGTCCTTTCTAAACGGAGTCCTGTTTCTGTATGAGAAAAATTTCATTAATTCATGTCGCAAATTGGTCTGCTTTTTAAAACGCGCTTCTTTGTTTGTTTTATTATTATTGTTAATATTATTTCCATTCCATAAACCATGCAAAAAGTGAAAAAAAAGGTATCACAATGAAGAACTAAAGAAAAGCTTATTTTCTCGAGTCAGTTGCTTTATAGGTTGGGATCTTCACTAGACATAAAATTGCTTTGGCAAGACCACATCCACCTTGGTTTAAGCTACACCTTCCCGAAATTGTAAAGCAGTTTCCAGTCCGTGAGAATTCGAATTGAAACGGACGCACTCATCACGATTCTTTCATGTTCTTAGATCTATAAGAATAACAACATTTTTGTAGATTCTTTTGCTCGTTTTGGACTATCAGATATATGAAAGCTAATTAAATAAAGTTAAGGATGTATTTGAGGGGACGTACTTGCCATGGTAACTGGTTCTTGCGGTAGGAGAAAACCTCAAATTAATTTGGAATTATATAAAAATATAGAAATTTGTAGTTGCATTGATCTATCGAACAGAAACTTGTAGAAAATAAGGAAACTGGTTCTTACCTTCCAGTGTTTTTTTCTCATTCCTATTTTCATAAGAGCATTCTTAATTTGTTATCAAGCATCCGTGGTAACAACAATCTTTCGTATAAAACCGAAGCAGACAGTCCACCACCAACTATTCTTTAACTGAAGGAAGTTTGAAGACTTTGAATTCATCATTCCTGTAACAAGAAGAAGAAACATTTAGCCGTTAAGTGTAAATGACAAGTCATCTAAACTCTACCATGGCTTTACCAAATCGATGTTACTAGCAATCTCATTTTTGACACATGTGTTAAAAAGCGCTGTCTTTTTTGTGGTTGAGTTTCGTTCTAAAACAAAGAATGTCATAGAAAACTTACTTTATCGATGTGTCAAACGATACGATAACAATTAATTGGATTGGGCGAAAATGTTCCTTCTTACTTTCGTCGTCTCTGACGTAGCTCTGAAGGGAACGAGGGAAAAGCGGAATTTTTGTTTTTCGCTTTTTTTTTGGGAATTTTTTTTTTTTACAATGAAAATTGTTGGTATTCTGACCTTGTTTCCTTGTTTTTCTATCGGTTTTTCTGTTCCTGACTTTCCTTTTCTAAAAGTACATATAAACGAGACTCCCAGAAACGTTCAGGGGAGATGCTTTGGTCATCTAATTTGTTACGGCGGGCAGAATGAATTCAAATTCAGTGATGAATGAAATTATCAATTTGAAATCGCTGAAGTTCGCTCACAAAAACGACAATATATTACATTCACAGGTAGTGGTGTGGTGCGATTATCTGGATGATAATTAAAAATCTTTATTGCATCATTGCACTTAAGCACGATGATGCGCAGCTTTTAAGCACGGTCTCAAAGCGCTATGACATGGACTGATTACGAGCGGGCAATCAAAGTGAGCGTGCGAAAGGTCGCGAGATTTTTGCGAGAGGCCTGGAAAGGTACTCTCATCAGAATTCTTACGGACCTTACATATTCTGCAAGTTTAGCACGAAATTTCCCTTGTGTTACTGATCGTTTTAAAAATGCGGAACGACAAACTATTTCGACGATTTTTCTTTAGCATGGTTGATGTAGATCCAGAGCTTGGTTTGTTCTTTGCTCGTTAATTACGTTGACAACCACCTAACATTCTGTTATATTCAATCTTTAAACAAAACTGTAGTCGCACACATCGCTTCAGTCATAATGTTGCGCCTGTTACAGGCGCAGTATTTATGAAAAAAATGTAAAATATTCGAGTACTCGCTTAAAAAAAGTCGGCGGTATTCCAACTGAATAGGTTGGGGTATTACAACAATTTAGAGTTATCCGTGTTGCTTGCTAGGAAAACAATGACTTTTTTCTGTTGCAGATACAAGAAACCATGAACTCAATTATCTTTGTCGTCATCCTCACCATCTGTCTGTACAACGTTGGCAACTCCGCTTTTATTAACAAGCCAAGGAGAGAGATGCAAAAGAAGATATTGGTAAGATGAACTGAAATCAGTTGCCTATTTATTCGCAATATCTGTCTAAAAGACAAGCGCAAAGTTTGGTCATAGTTTACTTGTTCTTAAACGAATTAATCAGGAGCCTCATTCATTATCCAGATAAAGCAAACTGGCTGACTTGTAAATCCCGAAAAAATGGAAGCAGCTTGAATATCAGTTGCGGGTAGGATGATGAAATAGGATTTTCGTGGTTAACATTGTTTGCTGGAAAGAGAATGATAGGATGTTTTTAATTTTCTTTGTGCTGGTTAAGCCGGCATACCTATATTTGTTGCTGTTGACCATTTAGTTCAAATGGAGTACCAAAAGAGATTTTTAGCTAAAGTTTAATTGACATCCTGAAGCCACCAATAACTGCAGGAAAACTTGTCTGGAGAGGCACACGTTCAAAACTGTTTCATTCTATCCTTGCATGATAACTTGTGGAACTTTTGTTTATGGTCGGCAATGACCTCGGGTCAGTTGGGTGATCGTAAATATTTAAATTACTGTTCATAAAAGAACCTGAGTTCTTGAGATTTTAGCCTTCCTTCCCAACAAGAAATATTTAAACGTAAAGTGCGACGCAGCATTGATTCATAAAAAGCTATAACACTTCAAGTAAAGTTAACACCGCGTCCTGGTACACTTAGTTTGCACACAGGACACTCCATATACGTCTTCAAAACAGTAAAGAAGAGCCCGGTTTTAAGCACAAAAGCTTGGGCCGAGTTTTTAAAAGCTTGATTACCGCAGAATATAACAGTCAATAAGGTCTCAATGGGGCGATGGATTTTACAGCTAACGGTTAAAATTTGGCCATTTTACGACTAATCGTTAACATCATTCCGTTGTTATCACCACAAGTCTTTTTGTTTTTAGTTAGTTTTTTTTACTTACCAGTAATTGGCCTTTTTACGACTATCGGTTAGCGTAATTGAGACCCTCTCATTAAAACAGAAGTAGATATCTCAAAACTCCAACAGACACTTAGGGACTGAAAACCCACTTAATGTCCTCGAGAATGAAAAATGCGAATGACCAAGTAGAGATCGACTTTCTAATTTTGCATCTGGTTGGTTGAGTAAACTCAAAGAAGATCTCGATCACTTAGGCTCACATATGAAACTTGCTTTACGGTTACCGGAAATCCCAGGCCAATAATATTAAAAAACTGGTACTACCTTTAACTTGCCCTTCATCTTTTTCAGCGGAGAAGTTCAATCACTAATGTGTGTAGAAGAACAAGGTGCATCGAGCATTTATCCAGAGGGGTATATAGATTTTATATGCATGCAGTTTTCCTGAATAAGAGGTTTAGTGGCGAATAAATGTCAAATTAATCCAACTAGTGTTTACATATATCTTATTAACCAAGCGCGAGGGCCGTACTGGGAGAATATCGGCCCGAGGTCTTGACAGTACGGACCGAGCGCAGCGAGGTCCGTACAAAAAAGACCGAGGGCCGATATTCTTCCAGTACGGTCCCGAGCAAGCTTGGTTAATAAGAGATTTATTATACGACTGAAGTTCCAAGGGACACAAGTGCGGTATCATTCGGGACCATTCGGGACAGTGCCTGGTCCAATACTTAGAGAATATTGGACCGGCAATAGAGCATTTTGATTGGTTGATTTTAGTTTTTGGCCCTCTGACTGCCCGAGTCGTGTAATAAAATCTTATATCTACGCGTCGTGCTTTACATGAGATTCTCAGTTCACTAGCATACATGGTGCTTAAAATGCCATACCCTAGCTCTTTCTGTCCAGGTGTAAGCGATTGTGACAGTCTGTCCGCTACGCCTGAGGGCAAATAACCCCTCAGCGAAATTCATAAAGGAGATCAATCAAAAAAGCCCTTATCACAATTCCTCAACAATGCATTAATGCCAGCGAGTGCTTTAAAACGCTATTCATTTTGTAACGATCAACGTCCCTCTACTGACGTTAACCTGACAGAAACTAAAGGTGTTATGTTACCAAAGGGCGAGGCTTCTCATTGGTTCAACCGTCGTGCGAGGTGGTCACTTTCGGCTCGTCCTTTTCAACGCTCTACTGAGCGATCGGGATAAAAAACGTGCCTGCAATGGGTTGATTTTCCCGGGAAATACTCATCGATCGTCATTAACACCAGGGGTCCCGTTCTCCCATTGTTTTACGATTTCAGTCGGCTAGATAATCTCCTGGCGTGGCAGGAAGTTTTTGCAAACGTTTATGAGCCATACCACGAAAAATGACAAACGAAAGAGAGTCGGCAGGTTTTGGTTTACGAAATATCTGTCAATTTACGCAACCTGCCTCGCAAACAATGAGCAAGAGCAAGAGCTATTTCTCGATCAATGTACATAAACGCATTAGAACTTAAATTTTGTTGTCTTTATCTTGTTTCAGCTCTGTCACGAAAACACCCTATTATGTATATAGCACCTAACTCGCAAAAAAAAAAAGTAGTCCCCTCAAATGCATCGACTGTTATAGTCAAAAACGAGTATAAGAATCTACAAAATTGTTGATAGTTATGTAGACCTAACTTGAAGAAGATAAATGAATCGTGATTGGCGCGCCAAATTCAGTTCGAACTTACCGAATTTGGTTTACAGTTTCAGGCACGTATAGCAAAAAGTAAGGTGGATGTGGTGTTGCCAAAGCAATTCCATGTCTCGAAAAGATCCCAACTTATAGAGAAACTAACTTGAAAAAATCAGCTTTTCTTCAGTTCTTCATTGTGATATATCTTTTCACTTTTGATATGGTTTGTACAATTGTGATGAAAGAAATAATAAAAAAGCGTTCTGAAAAGCAGATCAATTAGCAACAGGAATGAAATTTTTCTCTAACAGGAAGGATTCCGTTTCAGATACATTCTAGCTCTTAATTTCAATGCATCGATTCTTTTCCTTTAAGACCTTAAAGTGAGCTTCGAATTTTCTTTTTCTCTCAGTTTTGATCAATATATCTTACAGTTGTTATACAATTTGAAAACTCAGGGCGACATCAAAACCTGTCTTTCAATTAGCATCGCATTCATTTCCACAAAGGACCCCTACGATATACAAAGGGAAATTAGTTAAATCCAAGGAAAATGATGTTCTGTACAAACCTGCTTTTTTTTTATGGCAATCTGTCTTTTAGAAGCTGATTATCTTTAACTTGATTAACTATGAAGACAATACTAAAGGTTGATTGCTTATATTCAAGGATTAGTCCAGAGCTCCTCTTCAAAGCCAGCAAATATAATGCAAAGCTTGTTGACATATATGTTTATGTCCACAATGAGGAAGAAAGAAACTCACTAATAATAATAATCAAAGTCATCAGCACTAAGGACTGGTTTTCTTAATATTTATGTGTTTTTAGCTCTCAATTCATAACTTGATTGAGCAGTTTTCTCCTATGGTTTTACTTAATTTTACTTCGTGATTGGTCTAAAAACTCGCGCTATTCTTTCAACCAATCAGAGGATTCCGTTCAGTAATTCTTAGACAGTTCCGCTTATCCTCAATCTCTCAGTTAGCTTACCGTATTTACTCCAATAAGCGCCGCGGCGCTTATTTAATTTATCGCGCCACAAGTGCGGCGCTTATTCGAGGGCGGCGCTTATTTAAACATTGTACCAGACAAATTTACTTTTACTATATTTTTATTCAACGGTACCCTTTGTATCTGTCAATTTTCCTATGGACTGATGCTAAACTGATAGTAAATCTAGAGTTACGAGAAAAATTTAAGCTATTTAAGCTTAGACATTATTTACCTGTGAGCACACTCAAACAACTGTACTATACTCTCATATATCCATATCTTACATATGGATTGATGTGCTGGGGAACTGCATACCAAACCAGGTTAAATAAAATCAAAATAAGTCAAAACAACGGTATCCGCAGCATCTTCTTTTCTAGCAAAAGAGAAAGTTCTACACCATATTTCACTCTATTAGAAATCTTAAGATTAGAGAACATTTTTAAATTAAAAATTGGCTCTCGTGTGCTTAAAATTCAATATCGAAAAAAGAATATACCTCCAGTCCTCTATGATCTTGCGCAACCAGCTTCAGCTGTCCATAATTACTCTATTAGGTATGCCCCTAAACAAAACTTGTACAGACCATTCTCTAGAACCAATTATGGTCTAGCAAGATTTAGTGTGGTGGCATCACAGATCTGGCAAACGATACCTATTAAAATAAAGTGTCTCCCTGCCAAAAGCTTTAAAAAAGAATATAAACTCTTCCTACTTGGTAGGCAGACATCTTGAACAACTTTAACCTATCATAGAGCTCTATTTTACTATTTTAACTATTATTAAAGGCGGTAAAAATATTCGCCTGGCAAACCATGAATACGTGGGAATTCTTGAGCAACGAGAAAAGAGTTATTCAACTGATGGACTTCTTACCATTCTCCATTCACTCAAAATAGACACTTTTTTGAAGAGACGATGGAGAATTTTGACCGCCGTCGTTGGTAAGAGTCGCCAAGAAGTTTGATTAATTTTTCCAACGTTTGAATATGATTTTAGGCCCCGTTCAGACGCCGTACTTCAGCCGTACCGTATCAAATTCAACGAATTAAGTTCATGCGAAGTACGGCGTCTGAATAAATTAGGAACGGCTGAATTAATTTAGATCGGCTCGGTCAACTAATCCAGCCTGACTCAGCCGGAAAGAACGGCTTTAGACCGGCTTTGATTAAGACGCCGTGCTTCACACGAGCCGATTCAAATGCATAAATGATTTGAATGTATTTTTTCTGGTCGTTTTTACATGTGAGCTTGTGCAAAGGAGTGTTGCAGAAGAAAATGCCGCCTTGAAGACCGAGCTGAAACGATGCTGACAGCGAGATATTGAAAGGGCGCCCTACTCTACGCCTTTCGAACTGACACTGATTCGTCGGTCCGTCGGCTCTTTTGGAAATATGTAGTTGTCCTCTGCGTCAGAAACGTCCTTTCTCGCCTCTTTTGTGTATCGCTCGCAAAAAGCGACGCTTTTCCAGCATGGTAATCTTTGTTTTCTTCAAAACTTGAAAATTTATTGCGTATTGGAATTTCACATTTTAAGCAAGTTTATTTGGTTGCGTCTAAACGCTTACTGATCAACCGCCGGACTTTATTTAGATACTTCTTTAAAGAAGTGACCAAATAAAATACTTAAAACTTCCTTACAACGACCATGCCTTACAAATAACTTTCGTTCTTTATGACACTTATCAAATTTGTTACTTTCAACTGCGCCGACCCCGGCCACAAATTTCTTCCGTTAATTAATCTCGGCCGTAATAAGTTCGGCGTCTGAGTCAATTCAGCCAGGATTAACTAGTTTAGGTCGGCCTTAAGTTAAATTGACTAGGCTCGGCTGAGGTACGGCGTCTGAATTGGGCCTAAACTAGAGGGTTAAATGTGTTATTCCTGTCCTTTCTAAATTTCAGAGAAAATAACAAAGAAACAAACAAAAAACGAAACTGAGGATCATCACCTATTGTTAAGAATATATATGACTTACCAGAATCCGGTGTGGTGGCTTGTCTCTGCGGAAATATCACAGGGGGTGGCCAGAAACCTTCTCCAGGCGTCTGCATCACATTAACAGCTGAGATGGACGGACAGATGGAACGAACAGTGGAGTCGCGGCGTAGGTGTCCGGCGTCGTCCGGTAAGAGAACAAGGGGCCTTTGTCTGTGCGAGATGCGGATCTCGAGCCTGTAAAAAGTGACCAGGATAATAGTTCGTCTTGTGATTTTTGTGCAGTTACTATAACGTCAGCAATGAGAATTTTTCATTTTGTCACTCATGTTCTTAAGTTTCAGTCCGCGGGCTAAGGGGCTGACATTGCTGCGTTACAGTGATTATCCCGTTTCCACAGTGAAGAAAAAATAGAACTGTTTCCATCTTCAGTTATTCTCCTTCCCATCCAAGAATTTTCCAAGTCCCCGAAAATTCGCCCAAACTCATTTACATTCCAGGGTGGAGAGATATAATGTCAGTAAAATGTGCGAGGTGACATGTCTGGCTCTGGAGTGTAACGCAATGACTTAAGCCTTGTGTTGCACCCAATGCTTCAAATTCGGAGTAAATCGCGCTAACCCTTGCATCGCAGTTTTACCTGTCTGCTTAACAATGTACAAACGCTCTGTGAAAAGTACATGTTCTCACTGCAGTTTAGAAATCACAGCCACGGGCGATCCACAACTTGCCAAGTTAATCATCTTTGCTCTGTGGCATCGTCTAATTTCCTTCAAGAAGCAAGGACGCGGAGAAAATCCAGCCCGAAAGCAAGCGTTTCAACCCAACTTTCAAAAGTAAATTTGCTAAAAACTGGATAAAATAAATTAGGATGAAAAAGTGTTTCATAATACGTGATGATCCCCAAACTTGCAATGGTATAGAGAGTTTCGATAAGACGTTCAGACGTCCTATTTATGTACTTTAAACTGACCATTCAGTAAATTCAATTTAGAATGCGAAGGGTAGCAATTTTTATGGAAAATAGTGTTGCACATCAAAATAGCGACAATATTGGCTTCAGGGACTTCTTTTCAACTAGAATATTTTTTGTCTGCGTGCCATAAATCGTACCTACTCCAGAGCCTGGCCTTGATAGACAGCTGGTCAGATGTTGGTCGTTTTCATAAATCAGACAGATAAAAAAATTAGAAAAAATTAAAATGAGCACAAAATCACCTGGTGTACATCATAACGTATTTAGAACGCCATGTTATAAAAAGGAAACAAGAAAACGCGATGAACCTGTCTCAGTTGATCTTCAACGCGTTGAAAAGCGTCGAGTTTCAAGTTTCGTTCATGATCCAGTCGCAGCATCATTTACTTTAGGGACTAGGAAAATGAAACAAAAGTCAATCACGACTCTAATCGTTACATTAGTCTCCAGAGGTAGAAAACGAGGGAGAAATTGAGGGATAGAAAAAAAAATTGGTAGTGTTTCTTGATCTAATCGTTTGCTCTAGGATTAATCCTGTGGGTTGCAGCTTCTTCTCTTCTCTTCACTCGTACTGCTTGCGTGGGGTAAGAAGAACAAAAAGAGGGGGGTGGAGGTGGGGGGAAGGGGAAATTCAGACTCAAAATACCTTCTTGTATTGCTCTCGCACGAAAAGATTTCTTCATTCATCTCTATTCAAGTTTTCAATGCAAAAAGAAAAAAGGAAAGAATCAGATGCCATTCATTAAGTCATCAGTATGAATAGAACTCCAGAGACATGAAGTGAATTAAAATGAAAAGAAATAAAGTAAAGGTCATTAATATAGATTAATGATGATATGACAGACAGCTTGTGAGTAAGAAGACGAAGCTGCAATTCTTTCTCTTCCAGAACTGTAATCAAGAAGGAGAAAGGGCAATTACAGTCGATTCCTAAAAATTCTCGCGTGTCGATATTTTCATGAGTCTCTGTGGCTCAATGACTCAGCACAGGAGCGCGGAATCCGAAGGTCCGAGGTTCAGATTTTCTTTTTGTCCTACACTCGTAACAAGACAAAAGAAAGATTGTGCTCTATTTCTTCACCGAGCTCAAAACTTACCATCTTTATTATTCTATTAAGAAAATTTTTGTGTAAAGTATTTCTTTTCCTAATGGAATCACTTAGCAAGCTGACGAACAAAACTCAAATGATTAATCCACTCAATAAATTATCGTTGTCTGTAGACTGGGCCAGCTCCAGTTGTCTCATACTCAGATGCTTCTTGCATCTGAGCATGCATCTTCTGTAGCTTGGTCTTTTGCTGAAAACCCCGAAACACACAAACACTTCAAAACCAACCTAGTATCTGCAGTTGAGCCCCTTTTTTAAAAGTTATACCTTGAACGTGTCTGTTCCTTTAACACTTTACACCCAGGCGTGTGTTCTCCTTACTGTTTTCCAGCTGTTTCCTAAGGTTCAGACAAGGAGAAGTTGTTAAGCAATCAAGAGCCTCTTTAGTTGGTGATCATTTCCTTTATTCTTGTGACCTTAGGGTGTGATTCAGGGCTGATATTGTAAGGAGAAATTAAAGGCTATTCACTCCTGTGGGTTCAAAGGCTTAAGAATATTTGTCTGTTTTCTTCGAGTCTACAATCACTCAATCAGCGCAGCTAACTGAGGTGATTTAGAACTCTAAACTCTTTAATCCCCGAGGTATAATTCCTAATTCTTTCTTTAAGCTGCCATCAGCTATGTATTTCGTAATCTGGTAGGAATGAAACGAGAATTATCTCATACAGCATACACAAAAGTCCGTATTTGATAGCCGGAGAAATAAAATTATCGAAATCTAAGCTAATCGAGACGAGATATCTAAACAACGATCACATTCTGATTTTCTTAGTTTTCATTTTCATGAATTAATTAATCGTTGCTGAGGTCCTTCGTGACCTCCCCCCTGATTTTTTGTTTTTGTGGCTAAAGCTTTCCCCCGTGGTCCTCCCCCTTCCTACGAATCGATTTGTTACGCAAAAATACGGTGAGATCTTCCAAAGCTAAGAAATTACGCTGCCGGCTGATATTTCTAATGAGGAACCTCAGAAGTGCCCGCTGTGCTTTTACCACGGGTTTGCCGGCCAAAAAACTCAGCCGGAGATCGCCGCTTTTTCATCCGGCGAATTTCGCCGGCAGTCGACGCTTAGCAACAACCATGCTCTGTACAAAATGAATTATTTCTACACAACTGGTTTCGAATCGCACAACTCAACAATAGGACTACGACTATCTCACCTGAATTCCTCGAAATAGATCCAGAATCAGAATTGCAAAGTCGCTCTTGATTCCTTCGCGGACTTCCTTTTCCTACAATGTATGAAAAGATACAAATAGTTTAAAAGATATTAACTACCCGGGGAAGAAAAGCTATTCTTACCTGATTCATGAGGAACTCTCTCGTCTCCGCAATCTTTGCTCGGTGAGCAGTGATTTCTGTACAGAGATATATATAAAGAACAAAAATTGAACAGTACTTTTTCGAATAACAAACCAGCAAGAAAGCAAACGGGCCAACAAACTGTTGGCTCAAATCAGCTACAATTTCATTTCGCGAAATTGACCGGGATTTATTTTTCAAGCCCAAATTGCACATTATCTTCGTATTTCCAGAGTGAGTATTTACTGTCGTCTAAAGAATATAATAATTTAAGAATACAATAATCTACGATATGAAATCTAGACATTATTTCTTCATCTTCACATCTTCAGAATCGGATTGTTGCAGAAGTCCGGCAAAGTTCCGAGGGTACATATCAAGCAGTTGTTCATGGCTTCGGTCCGCTAACTGACAGTCAACATTCACGACGGGAGCAGAACTGTTAGCTTAAAGGACGTAAAGTCAGCAGAGTGACAGTAACTCTCCAAAAAGAAACCACAACTTTGAGTTTAAATTTACACGACATGTTTCGACATTCTCATGTCATCTTCAGTTGCAAATGAGCTTTTAACGGTTGTACATTTGAATTTATATTAAGGTACGTTATAAATTAAGTGTCAGGGCTTATGTTACAATTTGAATATTAAATACGGGAAAAATATAAATAGCGTGCGCTTGACTAGATCAAAAAATAGTACTACTACTAATAATAATAATGATAATAATAATAATGATAAAATAAACGACCAAGGAACAACATAATTAAAAGGAAAGAGACAATTCTAGATGCTTCAATTGTGATCAAGAATGGGCTTTTCCCACTTAATATGCAATGCCTCTTTGATCTTAATTTGGTATTTTGAAGGGGCAGAATCTAAGAAAAATAATCCTTCTCCCACTAGGCAGAACGCCTCTTCTAACTCCGGTAAACCTTCTTCGCACTATTATAAACTTCCCTATGTTCGTCGGTTTTCAAACATCGCTGAGACTAAGTTAAGACAACTACTCAAACGTTATTGTAGCGCTGATTTAGATGTTAAGTCAGCCTTCAATACGTTTAAACTCAGAAACATGTTCAGTGTGAAAGATTCCGTACCGCTAGGTCTAAGTTCGTGTGTCGCTTATAAACTTTCGTGTGCTGGTTGTAATGTCAGTTATATTGGTGAGACCACTCGCCACATTTGTACACAAGTTCGTGAGCACCTCTTGTCGGACAAAACTTCGCATATTTACAAGCACCTGCAATCATCAAGGGCCTGTCTTGACTCTCGTGATACTGAATGTTTCACGATCTTAGATTCTGTGCGGGAGGTCCAGGGTTCCAGCCCTGTCCGAACCAACACTCAAGGTGTTTAAATAATTGAGAAGAATATAACATCAAGAAATGGCTAGATATTCTAGTCTTTCTATAACATCAAGAAATGGTTAGATATTCTGCTCTTCTCGGACAGAGACGAGTAAATGGAGGTCCTGTCTTCTGTAATGGTTAGGGGTAGGAGACGTTAATTTCCAACACACGAGATTACTATGTGATGGATTTCCTTCCCTGGAGTGGGTCAGGTCGGTTAATAGCAAGTCCACATCAGATGTTTAGGTGCCACCACTGACCTGCTCTAACAAATAAAACCTACTTACTTACTTACCCTTCGAAAAGAAGTGGCAATTTACCGTTAATTACGAAGGAATCAGCATTAAGCATAAGGGAAGGCCATATAATCACATAAAATAGAAACGGATCGCATATACAAAATGGCAGTGGAAGCAGTAAGTTATTATTTACAACCTTCACCAAAGGAGCAACAAGGATAGTTCTTCGATAATGGCTTAGAAGCAAAAGTATTGGGCTAATTCCAAGCGATATTTAGCGGCACTCTAGTTTCATGACATGATTGACACGAAGGAAAATACACTGCACTGATTCAAGCAAGCATATCCCAGTGCTGTGATCTGATTGGTGCTATTCGACGTTTTACAACTTAACAATTGGTTCATGCTTTAGCGTGCACTATCGAGTTATGGAGCACGCGGGAAGTTTGGAGAGCACGAATGAAACGTAAGAGTTGCCCGAGGCGATAGCCGAGGGCAACTCTAGCTTCTTGAGTGCTCTCCAAACTTCCCACGTGCTCCATAACTCGATCGTGCACAGCTGAAAGCATGAACCAATTTTTTTAGAACATAGCCGGTGGAATTGTGCATCAAAATCCGACGCGAAAAATGCCGGGACAACAATATCAGTTGAACCGAATCGTGACGGCGCTGATGCCGGGTCTCCTTTTCCTTTGTTTTTCTCTTTTTCTGCCTCATTTAAGAACTCTAGCCCAAGGGAAACAGTCGAAACATTGTATTCGTTTTCGGACTAGTAGGCCGAGTTTCTGTTTGCATTCGTTATTGTCGCGAAATATATTATATTTCCCCGTGCTAACAATGGCCACTCGCGCGAAAAAAAATTTCCGGCGAAGTCGGATTTGCTGACGCTATCAGCGTGCACTATCGGGATTTTGAGCACGCTTACGTATAATGAGTTTGATTGCGCGACTCTGCTAGCTATGTTCTATAATAATTAAAGCAAGAAAAGCACGCAAGTAATTTTGTCCTTGCCTTAAACTTCAATAAATTCAACAAATGGAAAATCATTTTCATGAAGATTATGCAATGAAGACTTGAGTTACAGCGTATGTGAATTTGGAAACTATATCACAAAAATTGGAAAAATCATGTGATTTTGCCAACATCATCGTGACTTGTTTGAGGATTTCGTTTGTCATGAATTCAGTCGACGAGAAAGTACGAGAAAGACTGTCTAGTGTCACGATTGACCCGAATTGCACAAGTTTTTCTTAACCTAGCTCTGTGATTGGTCCAGAAAACTCCCAACACTATCCCAACCAATCAGTTGCAAAACTAAAACCAACTAAGGCTTGATTGCCAGCGCACGGCTGGTTTAACTTTGAGTTTTCATTGGCTCTTTTTGGTATTTCCTTTTTTCTGATTAGTTGTTTTCAGTGGTCGTGGTTACTTTGGTTTTGCATTTACGGAACACGATCAAAAACTACACTGGTGCTCTAAGTTAGCCCTGATTTAGTTACTTTTCTTACTTTAACGTGTGAGAGAACTAAATAAAGGAGGAGAAGAGAAGATAAAAGTTATCTGATGAAATACTGATTTTATGAGTTTAACTTCTCTGATAATTGTCTTCACCTCTTTTGTGTGTGTGTCCAAGGGATCCAATTTGATTTACGCATGTTCCCAAATACTTGATACACTCATGGATAAGATTTTAGCATTCATCGACAAGATTTAGGCATTCATACGACAAATGTTGGGTCGTTTGGGGTGACCCTCTCGGTTCTCCCCCATCCTAGCATCAGCACTGCACTAATGAGGCCCAGAAGGCCGAAACAGTACTGTCTGCAGTTAGATATATATATATTCCATTCAAGGTTGCTGCTCGCAGGTTGCCAGAGACCTTTTTTCATTTTGCTATTGACTTTCCCTACCATTCCAACAAAATGTCTAACGCTTTGTCTCCTTTCTTCACAGTCAAACGTTACTTTATTGTACTCATGCAATAGGTAAACAATCCAATAAAGGGACTAAATAAAACCATTTGGCTCCTACTTCCTCGCAATTTCTTAGCTTCTTTCGATACTTTGTAGGATACCCAATTTTGAAGCTGATTAGTCACAAAATTAAAAAAAAAAAAAAAAAACTCGCGTTTTGCCTTCGAACGATTAGTTCAAACAGCATCCTAAAAATACAATGAAATGCTTCTACAAAAAGACACAATTTATCACATTTAAACGTAAAGGAGAAATCTCACTAACCCCACGACTAACTTCTGGCCACAAAGGTCAAAATCCTTTTTCTTCCCGGAAATTAAAATAACTTTGTTAAGCAATTACCAGAAAAAATCCTCGAACCGTTGATCACAATTTCCTTCTGACATAAACTAAGATAATCGGGCAATGGGCACAACTGAGTACTCTCCAAGTTCAATGGAAATTCTTTATACATGCATATGACTGTAATAGCCTTACATAACCCATGAGCAAAGACCTGTAAGTAAACGCTGGCAACCTTTCAAGACGTTTTAACTTCGAAGTAAAATGTTACGCACGAAATCCTGTTAATAGATTACTACTTGATTTATGTTTGATGAAAGAATATTACTTGTTGTATGGCTAGTCGTGCTAACTTCAAAACCTTCTCGTTTAAAAAAATATGTATAGAAATTAGTTTGAGCAAGACATAAAAGGTCAAAACACTTAAAAGTCTCCATTTGAGTGTCCAAAGTTCTACGTGCTCGTAACAGCAGTTCAACTTTTTGAGTTAATGGAAGTCCATAATGGCACTTGTTCAATTTGACGTTGGCCGTCTTTGGTTGTCCCTGCTTTGCAAAGTAGATTCTTGATGTCATCAGTATCTTACTGGTTTCAGCTCCAAATATCAACATTTGTAGGTAACTACAAACTCTCCGGATTCCAATGCTCACTGCCTAAGCTTTTAAATAAAAGAATCTAAATTTAGAAAAGATCGTTGAGTTGCCATAACATTTTTCCTAAGACATGAAAAGATACACTGCACAACAAGATTTTCATAGAAGATATTTCGTTTTTTCGCTCCTATCATCTTTCTTAGAGGTTGCTGTCATCTTAGGTTTGTCCACTCGATTGTATCGCATCTCAAATAGCTGGGGCAAAAAGATAAACTTTTAACCCGATTAGAAGCAAAACAACAGCAAAAGTATCACTGCTAAAATATAAAAAATAATGTATGATCTAAAGCCACTTACTACTTTTTTGAGTAAAAATTATAAACACATTAGTTACTTGCTTCAGCGTCTAAACATCGTTGAAATCCAAGCTGATGTCATCACCAATGAGTACAAATGGTGCCCAGTACTTCACCTCCTTGAACTTTTCAATTTCTCTCATACACTTCATGGCGTGATTGAGAGCTTCACTTGCCTTCTTTCCTTTAGCAAGCGCATCGTAGAAGAAACTCATGAACTCCAGGGTTCCCTCGTCATCAATTGCCCACAAGGTTGCCACTACAGATCTAGCACCAGCACCCAAGAGTGCTCGCGCCATGCCTACCACACCCTCAGCCATAATCTCCCCACGAGCAGTGTGACAGCAACTTAATACAACAAGTCGTGCTCGCAGCCCGGATTCTAGCACATCTTTCATCGTCATGAGGTAGTCTTCCTCTTGAGGTTGTGAGTCTTGTCTTCTGGTGTTTGGTGCCAGAAACACTTCTCCAGTTTCCATTTTACCATGCGCTGCAATGTGTACTAAAGCCACCGATGACAGTCGTTTTAACACTTCATCTTTTGTTGCCATTTCTCCAGTGAGAGGGGTGATACTGAGGATACGTCCGATCATCTCCACTTCTCTCCGTGTTCCTGGAAGTTGCAGCAGACTTCTTCCCTGATAGGTAATATCTTTGAAACATGGGTCTCCAACAAGCAATGCACCAGTCGTCATATGGAATTGAGCTGGGCAATCATGAATCAATTGCAAGGTCGTCAAGGACGGAAGCACACGAATTCTGAAAGAATCACTTAGATATGTTGAATTCGAGTCCTCCAATGCTGGATAAGGTACAAGGCAAAATGGCCCCTCAGGAACAAATGTAAGCTCTTTGCCTTCGATCAAATCAGCAATGGGGGTAACGATGATTTCATAAAGCTTCTGTAAAGCCCTGAATTTCGAGTACCACACATTAATTGGGATTGCGTCGTCCGCCACTTCCTCCCGTTTCGGCGAATCAAGCAAAGGATTACTGCATTTAACAGCTCCTCTTGTACCAATCTCCTCCAGGGCGATTATGTTCAGGTGCTCAATAAAAAACTCCAAATCATGCTCATACATGAAATTATTTACATGTACCTTTCTCATCTGGATATTATCGTTACTGAGGATTACCCAGAAGTAAACGCAAGGACCATTTATAGCCATGAAAACTGTGCTCGATGGAACATAACTCAGAGAAACGCATGAGGTGCTGTTCGTTAAAAGATCACCAGGCTGATATCTTGTGTCGATGAGATCCCTCAGAGATTGAGCACGTCCTTTTTCTGCGGCAAGAAGAGCCTTTATGACGTTACCTTGCTTTAGATTTGTACGCCAAAAACCTTTGTACGCCGTTTGGTACTGATTACGATAGCAAATCTTCCACTGATCGTTGAGTTGAAGACTGGCCCTTATATCATCATAAACCTCTACGCTCGACTGAAAGTAAATAAACGCCTTCAAGAGGTTTCCTAAGCACTCAAAACTTGTGCCAAGAGAACAGAGTGAGCACGCCTCTCCAACCTTGTCTCCTACTTCTTTGGCAATTTCTAGGTGACGTTCAGCACACTCGATTGTTGCTTTAAACTCTCCTTGACTTAGACGAATGCTGCTAAGAAGGCAATAACTTTCTCCCTCTCCCGCCTTGTCTTCCAACTCTTTAGAAATTTCTAGATGACGTTGATGGTACTCGAGCGCTGTTTTGAGCTGTCCTAGACGTTGATAAGTGCTGCCGAGATTGGCATAACTTTTTCCCTCTCCGGCCTTGTCTCCCACTTCTTTAGCAATTTCTAGATGACGTTGATGGTACCCGATTGCTGTTTTGAACTGTCCTAGACTGCGATAAGCGCAGCCGAGATTGGCATAACTTTCTCCCTCTCCGGCCTTGTCTCCCACTTCTTTAGCAATTTCTAGATGACATTGATGGTACCCGATTGCTGTTTTGAACTGTCCTAGACTGCGATAAGCGCAGCCGAGATTGGCATAACTTTTTCCCTCTCCGGCCTTGTCTCCCACTTCTTTAGCAATTTCTAGATGACGTTGATGGTACCCGATTGCTGTTTTGAACTGTCCTAGACCTTGATAAGCGCAGCCGAGATTGGCATAACTTATTCCCTCTCCGGCCTTGTCTCCCACTTCTTTAGCAATTTCTAGATCACGTTGATGGTACCCGATTGCTGTTTTGAACTGTCCTAGACTGCGATAAGCGCAGCCGAGATTGGCATAACTTATTCCCTCTCCGGCCTTGTCTCCCACTTCTTTAGCAATTTCTAGATGACGTTGATGGTACCCGATTGCTGTTTTGAACTGTCCTAGACTGCGATAAGCGCAGCCGAGATTGGCATAACCTTTTCCCTCTCCGGCCTTGTCTCCCACTTCTTTAGCAATTTCTAGATGACGTTGATGGTACCCGATTGCTGTTTTGAACTGTCCTAGACCTTGATAAGCGCAGCCGAGATGGGCATAACTTATTCCCTCTCCGGCCTTGTCTCCCACTTCTTTAGCAATTTCTAGATGACGTTGATGGTACCCGATTGCTGTTTGGAACTGTCCTAGACCTTGATAAGCGCAGCCGAGATTGGCATAACTTTTTCCCTCTCCGGCCTTGTCTCCCACTTCTTTAGCAATTTCTAGATGACGTTGATGGTACCCGATTGCTGTTTTGAACTGTCCTAGACTGCCATAAGCGCAGCCGAGATTGGCATAACTTTTTCCCTCTCCGGCCTTGTCTCCCACTTCTTTAGCAATTTCTAGATCACGTTGATGGTACCCGATTGCTGTTTTGAACTGTCCTAGACTGCGATAAGCGCAGCCGAGATTGGCATAACTTTTTCCCTCTCCGGCCCTGTCTCCCACTTCTTTAGCAATTTCTAGATGACGTTGATGGTACCCGATTGCTGTTTTGAACTGTCCTAGACCTTGATAAGCGCAGCCGAGATTGGCATAACTTATTCCCTCTCCGGCCTTGTCTCCCACTTCTTTAGCAATTTCTAGATGACGTTGATGGTACCCGATTGCTGTTTTGAACTGTCCTAGACTGCGATAAGCGCAGCCGAGATTGGCATAACTTTTCCCCTCTCTGGCCTTGTCTCCCATTTCTTTAGCAATTTCTAGATGACGTTGATGGTACCCGATTGCTGTTTTGAACTGTCCTAGACCTTGATAAGTGCAGCCGAGACTGGCACAAATGTTTCCCATAACCTTTAATTTAGCATTAGATTTTCTCAATAACTGAATCAGGCGTTCGCTATTGTTGTCAATCTTTAAACGTGTCAAGGATAGATAAATTGTAAATGGATGTGCAAACAAGTGGTGGGAATGCGTTGTTCATTAGTTAACCTAAAGAAATGGAGTCCTAACCGGAACTTGGGTTTCTTTTAGAGTTTTGGTCTTTTTGGTTATCTTAGAGTGAACTAACCAGCTCTCAGGTGCAAATATTTTTTTAGTTTTTGTCAAGGTGAAGCTTGTCTAGAGACACAAATTAGGGGCCTTCAGCTCAAAATTTGTTAATGACTTTTTAAAATGAATTTATTTTAAAGTGAATTTTGTGCAATAATTGAAAGAGCCCTTTGGGAATGCTTTAGCTCGTAATAACTACTTAGTGCGACCTCAGCCTGGGAGGCCCTACCAGGGGTGTAAACTAACACCCCCGCCGGCATAGTTCTTGGAGTCACTGGGACGCACGAGCCACTCAGCCACGACATGGCAACAGTCCCAGTGAGTAGGACTTGGCGCAGGACTGTAGAGAAGGGATTCAGGGGGCTCAATTACAGCTAAAGCACCATTGAAAAACTTGCTAAGGATAGGCGGGGCTGGAAGGATTTCGTTGCTGCCCTATGTGCCACACAGGCATGATGGGCAGTAAGTCAGTAAGTCTGTAAGAGCGGTCCCGTCGATTTTGCTTGAGACACAGATTTCGCTCATTTCTTGTGTGTTGTGTTCTTGTGTACGTATAATAAAACCACAATCCGTTTGATCGGATCTGTTTTATTTTTCAGAGTTTTACGGAAATTAAATTTTACTCGAGTGAATGCCTGCCGTGACACTTTTCAAGACTTTAATTTGAGACAACTTTGGAGGACAATTTACAAAAAACTACGGAGCTCAGCAAAAACAAAATACCACAACCATGTATACTAATTCTATCTTATCTTTTGAGGTCCTTTCGTGAACATCACTGTAGTGTCTGTAAGGTACACTTCGTGTGCCATACATGATATAGGTAAACAGGAAATGTAAGAGAGGATTGAATCATTAAAGTAGCATGGCAGATGTATAGATTAGATTGGTGTGTATCCATTTCCATCGACTTTAGAACGTGACAATCACGTTTCAATCGAGGAAACAGGAAGACTTAAATGACACTATCGGTTCGCTTAAGTCACACACGCGAAAACCGATCAAATTCAAGGTAAATTTTTGAAAAAGTGGGGCGTTCTTAACTGATCTAACTAACACAGCTACGATGTAGATGCCATAGAAAAGGGAACTACAGAAAAAACATTTGCGGCCCGACCTTTTCGAGGACTTTAAAACTCCGCGAACATACTTGATTTTCGCAATCTCTAAGTTTAGCCGCCATTTTGAGGGACTTGTCAACATGAAGCGTAGCAGATAGAAATCAAGCAGGTAGATGTAAAACCGTCAGAATTACAAACGAAAGCAATTTAAATGAACTTTGCTTTCAGTTCAAGCGATGAAATTTGCAACTATTTGTTAAAGTTACCATTCCCACATCCCCATGCGACTATTTCTTCCAAAATTTAAGCACTACAACTAGTGTTCGAATTCCCCTCGTCGATTCCACCTTAAGAAATAACCTGTGTCACCCAAACTTCGACTCGACTGTGAAGTACGAATCACATAACGCAACTGCTTTATCTTCGAGGCATTATCATGCTGGTAATTTGATTTTCTGATCGGCAAGAACGTTGACCGGGAAGCGATCGCCATATTTACCTCAAAGTGACCGCTGACCAGCCGCTTAGTGAAAACAGTACGGCTCAGTGGCGAGGGGCAGGGTGTGGGGTGGGTGCGGGCAGATTGTCAGAAGCTTAAGACTCTTGGGAATATTCCAATATATTCATTAAAGTATCATAATATGCATTACAATTCTCAGTCTTTGTGCAAAAGCATGCTTTGTGTTGCAGACAACCTTTGTTTTGCTTGGTATTCTTTTTACATTTCGTTCCAAAAAGGACTGGCATCAGTTCATAGATTTATAAAAAAATCTTTACCATGTAAATAAATGTGTTTAGATAATCGAGATAACCATTGAACTCTTGCCCTGGTAACGGCGACAGAGGAACGGAGTTCACACGACATAATTACATTAGCAACTGCATACAAGATTGCACCGACAAAGAATCTAAAAATTCAAATTCTCAGCCTGTATGTTCTGAGCCTGAAGAGCTAAAGAAACTTCAAGAACCTTTCGAGAAACTAAGTGATCGGCAAACAAAGAAAGTGAGACATCACTATTTTACTGTTTCCATGCTTAAGAAAATCTGTAATTTCTACAAGCTCCCATTTAAATCTAGAGATTTCTTAAGCTGTCTTAACGTCAAAAAGGAAGGAAATGACCCATGAATGCCAGTGCTCAGTGGAAGGATAGTTTCACCATCAAGCAGTGATGCAATGGACTTTGTTGCTGTCTATAATGGAGAGATTGTGAGTTGGTTATGAAAATTACTTTTTTTCTGTTTGCTTTGACTTTGTGACGTGGTTTTATTCACAGTCCGAACAGACAGGCGTCACTCTAACGTAATGTTTTAACAGGAAACCAAACAGTATCATTTTATTTCCAAGCAGCTATATGTTCAGCCGTTTCTAGCCACCATTTTTCTAGAACAAAGTATATGTATATATATATATATATATATATATATATATATATATATATATATATAACTAACTGCAGACAGTACTGTTTCGGCCTTCTGGGCCGAATATATATTTATAGCGTGGTACACACACAACAAAACAGTTCACTCGTAAAAACCTCTGTGTTTCAAATATCTTTACATACATGTAAATAATTGTAGAGGGTACCTGAAGTGAAAAAGAAAAGGTGTCCTGCATAGCATTCTCTCAAATTTCCTTCTAGCCAGCAGGGAGTCGTGCAGAGGCATGGGGCGAAAACAACCAAAAACTTAGGAGCAGGGGGAGGAGCTTATTTAGCCGGCCATTTTCATGTCTTTGTATATACAAGCATGGTACACCAAAAATCGGTTTACTTATAAAACTCTTTGTTGTAGTCGTATGAAAAAAATATGTGCAGGGAGCTTAAAATGAAAAGAATAGGGTTCAGTGATAAAAGGTCAGATCGAATAAAAGGATGAGCTAAAACTAACATTGTTTCCTTGACAATTGTATGTCGAGCTTATAAGTGGAAAATTTGGATATATCAACAAAGTTGAAATGGTAAATTGGCCACCGTAATGATTACAAAAGCTGACGTTTCGAGCGTTAGCCCTTCGTCGGAGCGAATAGAGGAATTGTGGGTTGTGTGTGCTTTTAAAGGCAGAAAATGGAGCTACGTTATTGGTGGGCGCATGGCAACGAGAAAAACATGAATAAATTATTGGAATGAAAAGCGTTCATTGATCCCTGTGGGATTTAGACTGCCGGTTTGAAAGATGAGCTTTTGTTCAAGATTTTTACGGCTTTCCGTGCCACCTAAGTGCAAGGAAAGACCGCAGATTGCCATATGTTGCTTAGAATGATTGGGTAAATTAAAATTTATTCATGTTTTTCTCGTTGCCGCATGGCAACGAGAAAAACATGAATAAATTAGTGGAATGAAAAGCGTTCATTGATCCCTGTGGGATTTAGACTGCCGGTTTGAAAGATGAGCTTTTGTTCAAGATTTTTACGGCTTTCCGTGCCACCTAAGTGCAAGGAAAGACCGCAGATTGCCATATGTTGCTTAGAATGATTGGGTAAATTAAAATGTCTAGCGACTGGTTTCGATGTGTCCTTGTCATTCCTTTCTGACACCTCTTTTTATCAAAAGATCGACAAAGACCTCACTGCCAGCAATCAAAACTCCGTCAAGAATACGATCAACCAACTCATAACTAAACAAGAATTGCCGGCCACAGCAAAGAATCTCATCATAACCACTCCTAGAACTTCTCGTATTTACTTTTTACCTAAAATTCACAAACCTAACAACCCGGGTCGGCCCATTGTCTCGGCTTGCAGTTGCCCTACCGAACTTATCTCCAGCTATTTAGACAAAATTATGGCTCCCATCGTCAAAACTTTACCATCATATATTAAAGACAGCCAACACGCTCTTCAAATTTTTCAAGACTTTAATTTCCTCGGCCAAAACAAACTCCTTTTCACCATGGACATTACGTCTCTTTACACTGTCATTCCTAATGGCGAAGGCCTTCTGGCCCTTAAACATTTTTTTGATCAACGTACTGTTAAGGAACCTAAATCTGAAACACTACCACGCTTAGCCGAACTAGTGCTCACACTCAATTGTTTTTCATTCGGAAACAACTTCTTCAAACAAACCAATGGTGTAGCCATGGGCACCAAAATGGGACCTAGCTATGCGAATCTTTTTGTAGGTTTTGTCGAACACCAATTTTTAAGCCAATACAACGGGTCCAAACCTGAACTCTACGGTCGCTACATCGACGACTGTATCGGCGCTACCTCCTCTACCAGAGAGGAGCTCACTCAATTCATAACTGCAGTCAATTCTTTTCACCCGGCTCTGAAATATACTTGGGAAATTTCTGACAATTCTTTATCCTTCTTAGACGTCAAAGTTTCAATTGAAGGTAACGGTTTATGCACTAGTGTGTATTACAAACCTACAGACTCGCATAATTACTTGTTATATTCGTCTTCTCATCCATCTCCCGTTAAGAATTCCATTCCTTTTTCTCAGTTTCTAAGACTTCGTCGTTTATGCAGTAATGACTCTGATTTTCACCACAAATCAGAGTCAATGTGCCAGTTCTTCGATGAACGTGGTTACCCTGTTTCCGTCGTTCAAGCGGGTTACCACCGCGCTCAACTTATTGATCGACATTCAGCACTACAAACGTCGCATAAGGAAGATTCCGACCGCATTCCATTCACTCTCACGTTTCACCCTCACAACCACTCAGTTAAATCCATCATTCTTAAAAACTTCAAATTACTTCAAAACGATCCAGAGACAGGCACTATCTTTTCGCAGCCTCCGCTCATTTCATTCAAACGCGACAAAAACTTAGGCAATTTTTTGGTCAGAAGTTCTTTTCAGACTAATGAGCAACCAGGCACTTTTAAATGCGCTCGTGCACGATGCAAAACGTGTCCTTTCATTCACAACACTGATAAAATATCGGGACCTACACGATCCATTAAGATCACCGATCACTTCACGTGCACCTCCGCTAATGTAATCTATTGCATAACTTGCACTTATTGCAAAAAGATATACATCGGCGAAACAGGCAGAAGACTAGGTGACCGATTCCGAGAACACCTTCGAGACGTGGAAAGGAATGACAAGGACACATCGAAACCAGTCGCTAGACATTTTAATTTACCCAATCATTCTAAGCAACATATGGCAATCTGCGGTCTTTCCTTGCACTTAGGTGGCACGGAAAGCCGTAAAAATCTTGAACAAAAGCTCATCTTTCAAACCGGCAGTCTAAATCCCACAGGGATCAATGAACGCTTTTCATTCCACTAATTTATTCATGTTTTTCTCGTTGCCATGCGCCCACCAATAACGTAGCTCCATTTTCTGCCTTTAAAAGCACACACAACCCACAATTCCTCTATTCGCTCCGACGAAGGGCTAACGCTCGAAACGTCAGCTTTTGTAATCATTACGGTGGCCAATTTACCATTTCAACTTTGTTGATATATCCAAATTATTTCGTTACTCCCACCGACGCAGCCCCAAACAGTTTCTTTCGAAACTATCAGCCTTTATTTATAAGTGGAAAACACTAACAATTGTACACTGCTATAACACCATACGTAAATGACATGGGTTACTGTTACGGAAAATCATATTTTAGAGTCAGCTTTGTATAAAGCAATGATGTTATGTTCATGAAAGTCACCTCGATGGATAAGATAGAGATAATATACATGGCTGGAGTATGTGGTTTTTGCTGATTTCCTTAGTTTTTTGTAAATTGTCCTCCAAAGTTGTCTCAAATTAAAGTCTTAATAAATGTCACGACAGGCATTCGCCCGAGTGAAATTTAATTTCCGTATAAAACTCTGAAAAATAAAGAGATCCGATCAAACGGATTTTGGTTTTAGTATAGGCACATGAATGTCTTACAAAACACACGAAATGAGCGAAATCTGTGTTACAAGCAAAATCGACCGGACCGCTCTTATAGAGACACTCTCTTAATTTTCCTGGAAATATTGCTTGCGTAGCCTCTTGTATCACGTTTGAAACATTCGTCAAAGGATACGGCTAATCCCATATGTAACCAGCTTCTTGCTTCTTTATACAAGGAAAGCTCAACACAAGCACTGGCTCCTGAAAAGAAGGTAAGAAATGGTGGTGCAAGGTAGTTATTACCGTGAAGGTACAAATGTATACAGAAAATGATGTAATTCTTATTTAGCTCGAAAAACAAATTGTGATAAAGACGAAAATATGAATAGTGAAAGAACTTAAAGTGGAATATAGGGAGCTTATGTAAAGCAGCTTCCAGCGAAGGTTCAATTGAAAGCTTATTGATCTTTACTATAGTGCTTTTTCCCTATATAGCAGACACTAACACAGCAGTTCCCTTTTTTACGAAATCTTAAAAAGAGTTTTGATGAATTATGGATGAGAACCCACCTTTTTTTATAGCTTTGATTAAAGTGGATTCCAATTGAACAGCAACTGTTGCATCATCGAGACACTCCTGGTAGTTTCCTATGGATTTCAGGAACTGAGTTTTAGGTGTTCATTACATGCAGAGAAGATGCCTAAAAAAATTGCAATGGCTAAAAACGAGGTCCATCTGCGAGGATCATTTCTTTAATTGATTTTTATCCGGTGTCATGGAAAACAAAATTCATTTCATTTGATATTGTTATCAGATTCCCTCACGGGGATGCACGGGTTCGGCTTCTCTGATGTAATTTCTTAGATTGTGGTCCACTTACAAGAATCATGTCTTTGATTGAAGGAGATTGCGTATTCCATTATCTAACGTTGCATGACAAATTTATAAGTTTGAAATAAAATCCTTACCCAAATGGAAATAAGCTGCTGCCCTGTTACTACAAAGCTTGGCGTTCAGCCGTTTATCTTTGCAGTTGACTTGAAGTCCTTCAGTGTAGGAGTTTATCGCGTTATTAGCTTCTCCTTGTCTGTATTCTTTGTTTCCTGTCTCGAGACATTCTTTTGCTATCCCTGAAAACAAACCGGTTTCAGGGTCAGATACTTTGTGCTTTATTGAAATGTTGAAATGTATCATCGATAACTAGAACGCTTCTTTATTTTCCCCTTCTTTCCTTTTTTGGTTTTTGTATTTATTTTTGCTTTTCTTTTCTCTAGAGTGCTCTTGATTTAGTGTCGACATTCAAGCCATGTAGCTGCATACAACTGTACACTTTAAACAAGCTTGAAATCCGAAGAGCTATACTTTTTCTTTTTCCAAAGTTATTCAGAGAAAAAACCTATACTGGGGCGTAATTAAAAAAAAAAATCTAATTTTACCTTGTTTTCTCACCTCTTAAAGGATCATCGTACACACCCAGTTTAATGTCACATGACGTAACTTGACTTTCGTCTGTTGCTGAAATGACCAAGAGACTACTTTAAACTTATCAGTGATAACAACCATGAGCAATTCCAATCAGTACTCTAATACACTCGAGCCCTACACGTTAGTTATAATACAGGCGAATTTTTGGATTCCCAACAGAATTTTCTGTCTGACGAGCGCTTCGGCACAAAACTCAGAGTAACAGAGAATCGATGCGTCCTCTTTGATTCTTCAACTAATGTATATCTATATATATATATATGTTTTTTTATAAAAGCATTTGAATTATGATTCTTTTCTTTCATCCTTCAATGTTTTTTCACCTATTCGAGAAAAACAGACCGCAAAATATCTTTGGTAAAGGTCTCCTGGAGATAAAACGGAGTATTGGTTTGCTTTCCGCTGTAAAATTTTAAACTCTCGTGCCGAAGCACAAAGAATGAGTACCTGGAGCTCATTCCTTAAAAGCCTAGTATTCGGGCCTACTTGCAAACTAGAGAGGTTTCATTCGCGTCCGTGGTTTGGTCTTGTCACGCCACAGGGGAGAGAGCAGATTGCGTGAAGATATCAAACAACGGCTGCGATGGAGACTAAAGGAAGCGTGGCATCATTGTAACTTATTTCTGTCCAGAATTGTTCAGAGAACATTGCCAACAGACCACAAAATACCTGTGTCTGATTTGATCTCATAAAAATCGGAAGGGTCTTCTTTCCTCTTTCTATTAAACTATATATTTGCTGGAAATTTTGAAATTTAACAATCTTTTTCTTGCACAAAATTAAAAAAAAAAGTGTCCCATCCCAACCCACCCATCGAAAAAAATACATCTTGCATGCGTTGCAAGCCTATGTTTCTCACCTGTAGTGGGAAGCTCATTTTTCACCTCCAATTCTTCTTCCGTTGTTGGGAGGTTACTTTCCGCCATAGCTGGAAATAAAATATAATTGATTGTACTGCGCTAAAAAAAATAGTTAGAAATCAAAAACACAAGTAATTTGAAGAGAACGTCGTTCTCCTGTATATTTTATAATAAGGGAAGGAGGAAAATCTCAAAGTTTCCTCCGTCACGCTATTGTTGCAGCGTAAGATCCTCGGGATGTGTCATGTTTGATTGTTCTGTTGTTATTTTGCTCGTTTGTTTGTTGTCGTCAACTTATCTGATGACACAAGGTTCTTCGTAATTAAAATGCTTCTGTTCTCATTAAAAACCTAGTTCTACCCTGTTGGCATGGATAAGCATAGAAAAAAGACCCTTTTTTTTCCTCATACCCTTTACTTAAATACGTGAGGGGCAGGTAGCATTGGCGAAACTTACTCAAAGGCGAAATGCAATCGAAGGTTTGCGTGACCGTTACGAATTCCACTAACACCCTACGAGCCTTTTACGTAAAGGAAAACGCGTTTACATACTGTCATGCAGAGACACCTCTCGACCAAAGGAACTGAGTGTGAGATGTTGTTTTATTTATAAAGTGCATGCATAAAATTTCCCACAAAGCTATCGAAAATCTCACAAATTTTCTTCTGAATGAGTTAAGAAAATATGAGTCACTGGAAATAGCTGGCTCTTTACCAATTATGTCGGAGAAAATTTCGCCTTTTCATTTAGAATCCATTTTGATCCAAAAGGCAGTGACTAAGACTATATTTCTGCGGACTGGAGAAATATTATTATTTGTACTTTTCATCAATATCCTTGCTATTGAGAAATATTATCAACTACGAATCAAAACCAAATTGGGAACCGAACATTGGAGTTAGACTCTAGCATAGCTTAATCTTATAGGCCAATTGAGGGACTTTTACTGCCAGAACATGGAAGTATTTGGCGGAGGAAGGAAACAAAAAAAGAAAAAACCTTCTTTGACATCGAAAAACTAGGAAGAACTTTGAAAATATTTGTAATCGCATTTCTGTGAATGCTGTAGAATTTTGAAGGAGATATTTTCGAAATTTCTGTTAGCTGGTGAGGTGGTCTCGTCTTTCAGAAACAGATTCTGTACCATCATCAGGATTCACTGAACCCACGTTTTTACCTTCTAGCGTACGAAATAAAAAAAACAAGTTTATGTGCCAATTTAGTCTTTTACTGAGCGAAAGATATATCTACTAAAACCGAACTCCAACTTAAAACCAGTCAGATATAACTAGACTAACCACCTTTTGGGTAAGTAATTGGAATAATTGAAGATAAGAATTTAGTTCCTGTTGCAGACCGCATTGATAACGGGTCAAATTCAAATGATGTTGGCAAGCCTTAATAATAATAATACTATAATCTTTAATGAGGATACCAACGTCACAAAAGTGGTTTACAGGAGGGTCCTCTTAAGTTAAATACTAATACAAAGATAAATTACAAATAGCAACAAATAACTAAAGCTAAATCTAAGAACTAATTAAATATACTAATCACAAAGTAATTAACTAAAAGTAATACTAGCAAAGTCAACCTCCCGGTTAGCCCAATGTATAGAACGCTGGACTGTTGTGCGGGAGGTCGAGGGTTCGAGCCCCGTCCGGACCAACACTCAAGGTCTTGAAATAATTGAGAAGAATTTACTACCTTTCTATAACATCAAGAAATGGTTAGATATTCTAGTCTTCTCGGATAGGGACGAATAAATGGAGGTCCCGTCTTCTGCAGGGTTGGGGTAGGAGACGTTAATTTCCCACACACGAGATTACTGTGTGATGGATGTCCTCCCCTGGGGTGGGATGGGTGGGAAGGTGAGATCGATAGACTGACGCGGCTGCCAGAGGCGCCTGATATGCTGACGTCTGTTCTCAACCTTACACTGCACCCGTAATTCAGCCTCTGGGCTGCAAGTGGTCAGATATAAACTATATTCAACTATATTCATATTTATATTCAATTAAAATTCAAAATTAAATTTAGACAGGCCACGTTTGAAGGCAGGCAGTGAGTTTGCATTTCTTAGTGAGATGTCTAAGCCATTCCATATATCTGCGCTAAAGTTAACTGACAACCAATAATCAGTCGTGACGTTAGCAAGGTTTCGTTTACATACGCGATCGATTTTTAGCGGATTCAGAAAAAGTAAACAGGAATCGAAGGAAGGAAGAGATGAATGTTCTATCCATACCTTTATCTCGGATTAATGACTACGTCATTATTCGAGTTAAAAAACCAACATCATTAATCGTACCAATGGCGAGAATTCGTTTTTATGCGTCATCAACAATTCGTAGTGATTGCGGTTTCTGGGGTAAAAATTTCACTTTTGTTGCCTGTTTATCACGTTATTCAGATATCCATTTTTTTTCTTTTTAGTTCTAAAGTTGTGGAACCCGCCAGCGGGCAAGATCGCGAACGAGCAAGATTTGGCGAATCCTGTGGTCTGATCGGCTACCCAAGAGGGCAAAATGTGATGTCTCTTGATTCCTGCTTAGATCACGCAGAAAAAAAGAAAGTAATTTCTTGTAGCATGTTAAATACCGCGTGTAATGTCGTAACTAGGCAATGTTTTTGTAACATGAATAAAAGATTCTTTGGGCAGCTTTGAATTGGCTGCAACGGAGTCACAGATACGTCTCTAGTGAGAACAAAAAAAGGTCACGACGAGACTCGCAGGTTCATTTAGTAATTACATGGGGCACGTAGATTTTTTTTTTAATGCAATAATTTCTCTATAAACGAGGCTTTCGTCTCGGTTGTTAAAAATGGAGTGAAGGAACTTGGCCGATAGACGGCCTTCTTAAGCTCACAATTAGTCAGTTGTACACATAAAGATGGTATGACATAGTCGCAAGTGGATATGAATTTTGATTTGCCATCGAGTATAGATCATATCTCGAACACCTTCAAAGAGAAATTTTAAACTAGGGGAGATGTATTCGTATTAAAGGCGAAAGTATATCATCTTGTTTATTATGGGTTCAAGCCATTTACTGCATCAGACTACACCTTCACATATGTAGATGTTGATTGCAAATTTGAATCAAAGGCAATTTTGAAACACATTTTAAGAGTACTGAATGCAGAGATCTACTGCATCGAAAACTCAGTTTGCCCGAAAACCACTTTAACTTTGGACAAAAATGCAACAGTTCCTCATTACAGGGACCATTTCCTTTAAAACATATTAATTTCAGTCTTAACAAAAACTCCGTAGATGTAAACAAAATCTTTGCATGGAAAGTAAAACCGTCATGTTGATAAATCTGGTTATGATGACGACATTGACATCTTTACATGTGAAGTTATAAATGTTGCCCTTACTGCGTGCGATGAAGATGTCATAGTTTCAAAACAGAAAAAAAATAAGGGGTATTTCATCGACAACTATATTACCGTTATTAATGCTATGGATCAAATTTATAAGCAAAAACTATTGCCGCGATCTATAGACTCGGAGCAGGTACGCAGGCATTTTGTAATTTTTTTTCCCTTTTTTCTTTTAACCTTAGGCTTAGTTTCACACGTCGCTTCATTTTCGAGAACTATTGGCTGGTTTTTATCTTGACGCGAGCTCTAAGGAAGCAGAGCACGTAATCTAGCTCTGTCACGTGCTCATCATGAGTTTCTGCCGCATACTGACCGCGTGCAGTTAAAGCTTTAACTCCCAAGATCTGATGGTTAATTCTCCCCTATTGCTACTACATGTTTCCTTTGAAATTAATTTCGCGAATTTGGTTTCAGATCAAGATAACAACTTCTACCTGATAAGTTTGAGTATTCTCATTACCTGTTAGCCGGGTAATACGGGGATATTACAGGAGGAAGTTACATGCCTTGTTAATCTGCTCTGGGAGTTAGGGGGTTGATGAAATTAGATCGTGCGCAGACTATTCTGATGTGAATCAATTAAGAGAAACCAATGAAATTTATCATCTTGATATAAGTGAAATATTGTCAGATATGACAACAGTTAACCAGGAAAATCTACTGAAATAAAACTTAATTCAGTTTTCAAGGGGTACAAACATAGGATTAAGCCCTTCCATTTTAAATTACCTGATCCCCAAACAACTGTCATAAACTCAAAAATAAAAATTGCTTTGTACCTGTTAAACTGTCATCCTCTGAATCTCTCTATTCTTCAAAAGACACCATTTGTCATAACTACATGCCTGAAAATAGAAAGAATAGTTTTGCACTACAACAATTTCGATGAAAACATAAAAGAATACATATTCACGAGTTTAGAAGATGCCCCGTTTCTGAGAATCTGTTCTCTCTGAACATGAAAATGATGCTAATTTGCAAAATCCAAAGTATGGATGTATTTGCACATAGTCGAATCCCGCGTAAATGGGGATCTGGGCAGAGTAGACTTGTGACGTCACTTCGAGAAGACGCTCAAGAAATCCTCGGCCAGTCGTCGACCTGCGAAAGCCTTTCTAGCACTAGATTCATTCTGCGGCATATTTGCGACCAATATCGATCTAACCTTCCAAACATAACCAATAAACTGTGCAAAATGGCGCGAAGTACAGGTTCGGTTCGAAGTACAGGTTGGGTTCTCGAAGTGAGTTACATTAGTCGCCAGACTCTTGATCCTTGAAACGCGGTCAGCGAATGAACAGCAGCAAGGAAAATGTCCGTATTTACCTTGCTGGTGTTCATTCGCTGACTGCCTCTCGCATGAAAAGAGAATCTGGTGTCATATATTACCTCCCTTAAGAGTTAAAGTGCACCTAATCCCTAAATTTTTTTTTCGTTTAAAAAAATCTTCATGCTTTGGTGAATATCTCTTGGAAAAAATTTTGGATTTAGTCAAATCCTTAATTTTTTTTGCCCCGTTGAAGTGCAGAAAATCGCATTAAAATCACCGCCATTTTGACTCACGACCGCGTTTCAAGGATCAAGAGTCTGGCGACTAATGTAACTCACTTCGAGAACCCAACAATCTGTACTTCGCGCCATTTTGCACAGTTTGGTGGTTATGTTTGGAAGGTTAGATCGATATTGGTCGCAAATATGCCGCAGAATGAATCTAGTGCTAGAAAGTCTTTCGCAGGTCGACGACTAGCCGTGAATTTCTTGAGCGTCTTCTCGAAGTGACGTCACAAGTCTACTCTGCCTAGATTCCCATTTACGCGGTCGTGGTCCATTCGGATCTGGACTTCAACAGGGCATAAAAAACTGAGGATTTAACCAAATCCAACAATTTTTTGGAGGAAATACTCACCAAAGCAGGAAGATTTTTTTAAGTGAAAAAAAATTTAGGGGTCAGTTGCACTTTAAATTTCAAGGTTATCAACGATCACAACTTTTTTATGGTTGAATCAGTTGCATTGGTATCTACTCTGTGAGAGCAATGTACACATGTTCATCAAAGGAGGGAGAGGTAAAGCTAAAAAACATTCAATTTCAATATAGCGGCCTTTTTGCATATTTTTTTACAATTTTCCGATTTTTGATTATAATACGCCACATATTACTTCGCTTACTTCCTTACCTAAAGAGTGCCGCAATTAAACTCCAATGAAGCTCTTTTCCAAGTAGGATACTTGACTTCTCGTCATAACTAAAGAGAAAAGAGATTAAAAGCGTTTCCGCTGAAGTTATTTAAGAGTTTTGTTATCTGTGTATTTGCTTAGAGACCCTCAATGTATCTTACAGGAGTTTTTTATGAATAAATTGTTACTGAGCCAGTTGTAAGCTGGAACCGTGAAGAAGAAATCTGAGTCCCTCTCTCTCTCGTTAATCCTCTCCCCCCCTTTTTTATTTTTGCTGTGTTGGGATGCATCAAGGGAGGCTATATATTATAGTTCATGTAAGACAAGCGGTGCATATGATACTGGAATAAGTAATGTCGTAGTTTCATAGATCCTCGTGGGAAGAAAAATCAGCTAATTCAAGGTCCATTATTATATTCTTAATGTCAGCATTGAGAAACAATTCGGTCGTTTAAAATGGTTGAAGAGATGGACAATTTTTTTAAAAATTATATGTTTTGGCTCATTAACAAGAAATCTATGGCTACATGTGGGAGAACTTCAGATCATGAAGTTCGAAGGCCTAAGACTCGAGTTCTCGAGAGAAGAGACAATGTTTGTCTTTCACCCACGTTGGTCATGAGCAATTAAGATTGATCGACATTTCTCTCATTCGTTCTGCTTATGTTCCAAATCATTCATATTTGTATATCTAGTCAATAACCTTTTATCTCATTCACAGCAATATTCAGTTCTCACCTTAACTCTTGTGACAGTGCGATTTTCCGCACAAGTGTGTACCAAAACAGTGCTCACTTGCTCACACCAGCAGTAACAAGGAAGCTCAATATCGAGCTCAAAACAGAAAATCTTGTATCATTTGTTTATTTTGTGGTATTATGGTCGTACTGTTTCACTACTTCTACGTCAAGTTGGAACTGAGCGACGTAACATTTTTCAGCTTTTCATTTTCATTTATCCCGAGTATAGCAAAATAACATAAGCGTCCCACTCATTATTTTTCAATTTTGTTTTTGTTTTTTGCTGAGGTGGTCGTTAGAATTCCGCCCAGTTAGACCGATGTGGCTACGACTGAGTCAAACAAACTTAGTGTTAAAGTGCCAGTTACCCTGCCTGGGAAGTACACTGGTTCAAAAACATACTGAATTATATGGAGCATTGCTTGAAGATGATGAATATGAAAGCTTGAGACTCTTCTTTACAGTTATCATCAGCATTATCATCGTCATCATCATCCTCACCATCATCATTATCATCGTTACCGTTATCGTCATGATCTTTATCATCATCATCTTCATCATTTCTTTCGACACGAAAACGACCTACCAGTATTCATCTATGGCTTCTGATGAACATAGGTGACATCTCAAAAGATCTCCACTTGCACTAGCAGCAAGAGCATTTCCATTTACTATCTTTTCTTACAGTTCATGAAATATTTTTGGTCTCACGCGATTGGTCTAAATGTACCACGTGACTGAATATCTCCCTGTTTAAACTGGGGAATATCGGAGGATATTATCCAAGTGATTTTCCACAGTATTTAAACCTTACATCCACAACGACAGGTCTGCCATTAAAATTCAATTCAAATTGAGAAAACGTTTTGTGGTTGATACAGAACGGACATCTTTGTTTTTTCATAAAGTCCTACCAAAGGACTTTGAGAACTGAATATCTCATGCAGTAGAGGTCGAATCGAACGACTCGTCACATCAAATGACGACCCGTCATACCGGATGTCGATTTGCAAGACACTTAGAAAATATTTCACAAGTATCTGTGAAGGGGAATTGAAGATGTTGTCCAATCGATTGACTTGTCACAACAAATGACGACCCGTCATACCGAGTGTCGATTTGCAAGACACTTATAAAATATCTCACAGGTAACTGTGAAGGAAAGTTGAAGATGTTGTAGAATCGAACGACTCGTCATAACAAATGACGACCCTTCGTACCGGATGTCGATTTGCAAGACACTTAGAATATTCCGCAAGTTTTGTGAAGGGGGGTTAAAAATGTCGCATCGATACGATTCGACTCGAATCGAACGACTTCGTTACAACAAATGACGACCCGTCATACGGGATGTCGATTTGTAACACACTTACTAAAAGTATTGCACAACTTTGAAGGGGGGGGGGGTTGAAGATGTCGTCGAATCGACACGAATCGACTCATCACAACTAATGACGAACCGTCATACCGGATGTCGATTTGAAAGACACTTAGAATATTCCGCAAGTCTCAGTGAAGGGTGATTGAAGAAGTTGTCGATATGTTGCTGTGACGAGTCGTTTGATTTGAGTCGAATCGTGTCGAATCGTCAACATTTGCTACACTGTATTGTTTGTATTATTCTGACAATAGACTTCCGGTCGTTTCACGCTTTAAGAACGTGGAAGGTTCCTGTTGTCATGTTCTCGAATCATGCCGCTCATTTTCACTTATTGCTCACGTGCACGGCCATCGACTTCCGGCATGTCAAAGTACGATTCTACTTCCGGTATGTTGACACACGATTCGACATGCGGTGTGACGGTTCGTCGACGACCGTAGACGAATCACAACGGTTTGGGTGTATTGGACATGTAGGATGCAGTACACGGTGAACTATTCGTATTCATGTTTTTCTATGCGCTGCAAAAATATTTAAAGCCTAATAGCCTCCAGTTTACATCAAAATAATTGCTCGTATTCGTATTCATTGTGGTTTCTGAGGTAAAAATTTAACTTTTGTTGCCTTTTTATCACAGATATTCCTTCTGTTCCTTTGTTGGTCTTAAAGTGGGGGGACCACCAAGCGAGCAAGATTTGGCGAACATAAAGGTGGTATGACATAGTCACACGTGGATACGAATTTGGATTTACCATCGAGTGCAGATTATATCTCTAACTCCTTCAAAAAGGATTTTAAACTAGGGGAGATAATTTCGTATTAAAAGCGAACGGAGTCATCTTGTTTGTTATGTAGATATTGATTGAAAATTTGCATCAAAGACAATTTTGAAGCACAACTTAAGAGAACTAAATGCAGAGATCTGCTCCAACGAAAACTCAGCTTGCCCGGAAATCACTTTAACTTTGGACGTAAAAATGCAACAATTTCTCATTATAGGGACTATTTCCTTTAAAACATATTACGTTCAGTCTTTGAAGCGTCCGCAGATGTAACCAAAATTTTTGCATGGAAAGTAAAACCGTCATGTTGATAAATCTGGTTGTGGTGACGACATTAACATATTTACATATGAAAATATAAATGATACCCGTATTGCGTGCGATGGAGATGTCATGGTTTCAAAACAGAAAAAAATGCTGGTATTTCACCAACAACTACATCAAAGTTATTATTACTGTAAATCGTGACTGTTGCGAAATCAAACGTGTTGCCGCGATTTATAGACATAGAGCAGAAACGTAGGCATTTTGTAATTTTTTCAACTTTTTTGACCTCAGCTTTTGTTTAAAAATTCGCTTCATTTTCGAAAAATATTGGCTGGTTTTGGTGTTGAAAAGAGCAATAAGTAAATATCGCACGTCATCCAGCTCTGTCACGCGCTCATCACGCGCTTCTGTCGCATACTAATCACGTACAGTTAAAGCTTTAACTCCAAGAGAACTGAATGCTGAGATCTGCTGCATGGAATACTCAGCTCGCCCGAAAACCACTTTGACTTTGGACAAAAATGCAACAGTTTCTCATTACAGGGATTATTTCCTTTAAAACATATTAAGTTCAATCTTTAAAAAACCTCCGTGGATGTAAAAATCTTTGCGTGGAAGGTAAAACTGTCATGTTCATAAATCTGTTTATGGTGACGACATTGACATATCTTGTGAAGATTTAAATGGCACCCTTAGATTTCATGCTTTCGAGTGATAAGAGTATGCTGGTGTGTCATCGACAACAACATTACCGTTAGTATCATTATAGATCGTGAATGTCGCGAAATCAAAACTGTTGCCTCGATCTTTAGACGTACAGTAGAAATGTAGGCATTTTGTATTTTTCCCTCTCTTTCACCTAAGGCTTTGTTTCACACTTCGCTTCAAACACATAATTTTTTAAGTGCAGATTTTCTGAAGTAAAGAAAATTTGGTAAAAACCACAATGAAAGAGATGCTTCCTTGCCATTTCAGTATATGTTGGGTAACATGTGCTCTACAATGTATCATTCTAACCAGGACACTCAACTACAGTTTTGTCCTTTATGACGCGAGAGAGCAAGATAGGGAGTCTGAGTCCAGTAAGCTTCTTTGAACACAAACTTTAATTACTTGAGAGGCAGGTTACCTTTAGAGCTATCGATATAACAACAACATAACGACTAACTTATCTCAATGTTGACTCGTGTCACTCGAGAACTAGATTGGAATGTACGAAGTGATTACATAACCAGTCCAGAAGGTTACATAACATTCGAGAGTTACATAACCTTTAAGTGTTACATAAGAAAGATCAGCTGATCGACATTCAAGAACGGTCTTGTCGAAGAAAAGCAAATGTTGATTTCCTGAAGGTTTTACATATCATAACATCTTTCCCTTTTTCTTTTTTTTTTTTTTTTTTTTAAACTATAACTCAATGTCAAACTTTTTAGGTGGCTTGATCAATCGTCCATGTCGTGTTCTTATCTCAGTTGTAGTAGCTTCTTGAGGTGGTCTTGCACCCAGCTCTGTTGTTTGGGGTGTTGGGGGTAGTTGAGATCTAGGAGGGGACGTTCCTACTTGAGAACTTGCTGGAGGGGGATGTTTCTGTTCCTGCAGATTCTCTGGAACAGTCAGGTCATCTTCGTCCATTTTGAAGGGGGTTTCTTGAAGTGGTTCCGTGGTAGAACGCAACTGCTTGCGATTGCGCCTGTAGAATCTACCATTGACTTCAACTTTGTAACTACGAGGTGCGACTCTAGAAGAAACAACTGCTTTTGACCACTTTGTTTCTCCAGGCATTTTCATGCGCACTAGGTCACCTGATTTGAGATCTGAGAGTTGTTTAGCATGCTGGTCGAAATGTTTAGCTTGCTTGACACGATCCCTTTTGAGAAGATCACTAACTGTTTGGTCAGTCTTGAGTAACGACTCTGAGAAGGGTAGAAGTGTCTTTGTTCGGCGACCAAAAAGTCGTTGGCAGGGAGACATACCTGTCGCAGCAGTGGGGGTGTTATGGTGATCCAATAAACCAAGATATGGATCGGATTGGGACAGAAGAGCTTTCTTCATTAAAGTCTTACAGGTTTTGACTGCACTTTCGGCCATCCCATTGGCTTGTGGATAGTGTGGTGACGTAGTGACGTGAGTGAACTTCCATGTTGCTGCAAATCTTCGGAACTCTGAGGATGTATACTGAGGACCATTGTCAGAAACTACGTAGTCGGGCACCCCATGTCGCGAAAAATGCATCTTCAGCTTGTAAATGACTGTCTGGGACGAAGTGTCGGGAAGATGATCCAGCTCAATAAAGTTGCTGTAATAATCAACTAATACAAGGTAGTTTCGGTTCTCGAAGGTAAACAAATCTGTTCCAACTCGTTGCCATGGCCTGTCAGGAACCGGGTGAGGCTGAAGAGGTTCGCTGGCTTGTTCAGGTCTCACACTTTGGCATATGGAGCATTTATCAATACGATTCTTGAGTTGTGCAGACATTCCTGGCCAGAAGAAAACCTCTCTGGCCCTTCGAAGGCATGCTTGGAGTCCCTGGTGAGACTTGTGTGTTTCTTCTATCATATCACGGCGAAGGCTCTCTGGGACAACGATCTTCGTTCCTTTAAAAACTAGGCCATTTTGGAGCGTCATTTCATCTCGGTATTTGAAGAAAGGCTGTGCGCTTGTAGGTACCATGGACGTTTTTGTAGGCCAGCCAGCGCGTATAACTTGTGACAACGCCTGTAAAGATTCATCCTTTGCCGTTTCCACTTGAAACTTGGCAAGTGTCGACTCTGATATCGACAAGTCTTCAACAAAGTTGACAGTTTCTAGATCTTTATAGCAGGATGAGGTGCTAGCATTTGGTAAATTGACTGCCTAGGTAGAACGCGAGAGAGTGCGTCAGCAATATACATCTCTTTGCCTGGCTTGTAAGTGAGATTCAAGTCAAATCTTTGAAGACGAAGCATCATACGCTGTAATCTCTTAGAAGCTGTATTGATTGGCTTCTTCTGTATAGCAATCAGAGGCTTGTGATCTGTTTCGACTGTGACGTGCTTGCCATAAATGTAATGTTCGAAGTGCTCACAAGAGAACAGAACAGCTAGGAGCTCCTTCTCAATTTGAGCGTAATTTTGCTCTGTCGACGTCAGTGCTCTGTTAGCGTAGTGAACTGGCTGTCCTTCCTGAAGTAGAGTTGCACCAATGCCATACTGTGAGGCATCGCACTGTATAGTGACATTCT